>NC_057803.1:115447742-115644054 GCF_018294505.1 Triticum aestivum
CGGCGCGAAGAGGCGGCGGGGAGGAAGAGGCGCTCGGGCGGCGGCGCGGGATCTGGCCCGGATCGGCCCCGCGCGGGCCGGATCCGGGCCGGCGGGCGGCGCGGTGAAGTGGGGTGCGGGGCGGACAGGTGTCAGGCGGCGATTGACGGCGGGGATTTTTGTCCGGCGCGGATCCGGACACGTCCGGCGGCACGCGAGGTGGAGAACTAGGGTTTCGGGAGGAAGGGAAAGGAGAAATTTCGGGGGGTCTTTATATAGGCATAGAGGGAGCTAGGAGTGTCCAAATGAGGTGCGGTTTTCGGCCACGCGATCGTGATCGAACGCTCTAGATGATGGAGAGGGTTTTGGTGGGTTTTGGGCCAAAATGGAGGGGTGTTGGGCTGCAACACACACGAGGCCTTTTCGGTCCCTCGGTTAACCGTTGGAGCATCAAACGAAGTCCAAATGGTACGAAACTTGACAGGCGGTCTACCGGTAGTAAACCAAGGCCGCTTGGCAAGTCTCGGTCCAATTCAGAAATGTTTAATCCCCACACACGAAAGAAAGGTATAAATGACCATCGGAGGAGAATGGAGCGCCGGAATGCAAAACGAACAACGGGGAAAATGCTCGAATGCATGAAATGAAACACGTATGCAAATGCAATGCACATGATGACATGATATGAGATGCATGACAACGATAACAACACACGGAGACAAAAACCCGAACCCGAGAAAATAAAATAACTTAACGCCGGAAACGGCAAGAGTTGGAGTACATATTGGGAAAATCATATCCGGGGTGTTACAGGTAGATTGGTAGGAAAAGACCATCGCTCGTCCCCGACCACCACTCATAAGGAAGACAATCAATAAATAAATCATGCTCCGACTTCATCACATAATGGTTCACCATACGTGCATGCTACGGGAATCACAAACTTCAACACAAGTATTTCTCAAATCTACAACTACTCAACTAGCATGACTCTAATATCACCATCTCCATATCTCAAAACAATCATCAAGTATCAAACTTCTCTTAGTATTCAATGCACTTTATATGAAAGTTTTTATTATACCCATCTTGGATGCCCATCATATTAGGACTAGTTTCATAACCAAAGCAAACTACCATGCTGTTCTAAAGACTCTCAAAATAATATAAGTGAAGCACAAGAGTTCATCTATTTCTATAAAATAAAACCACCACCGTGCTCTAAAAGGATATAAGTGAAGCACTAGAGCAAATGACAAACTACTCCGAAAGATATAAGTGAAGATCAATGAGTAGTCGAATAGTTATGCAACTATGTGGAGACTCTCTAACATTTAAGAATTTCAGATCTTGATATTTTATTCAAACAGCAAGCAAAACAAAAGAAAATAAAATGACGCTCCAAGCAAAACACATATCATGTGATGAATAAAAATATAGCTCAAGTAAAGATACCGATGAACGGAGACGAAAGAGGGGATGCCTTCCGGGGCATCCCCAAGCTTAGGCTCTTGGTTGTCCTTGAATGTTAGCTTGGGGTTCCTTGGGCATCCCCAAGCTTAGGCTCTCGCCACTCCTTATTCCATAGTCCATCGAATCTTTACCCAAAACTTGAAAACTTCACAACACAAAACTTAACAGAAAACTCGTAAGCTCCGTTAGCGAAAGAAAACAAAACATCACTTCAAGGTACTGTAATGGACTCATTATTTATTTATATTGGTGTTAAACCTACTGTATTCCAACTTCTCTATGGTTTATAAACTCTTTTACTAGCCATAGATTCATCAAAATAAGCAAACAACACATGAAAAACAGAATCTGTCAAAAACAGAACAGTCTGAAGTAATCTGTAACTAACGAAAACTTCTGGAACCCCAAAAATCTTGAGAAATTAGGAAGTCCTAGGAAATTTGTTTATTAATCTACTGCAAGTGGAATTGGTATTTTATCGCTCTCTGGTAAGAAATGAAAATTATTCTTGTGAGCGCATACTTTCTGTTTTTTACAGCAAGGTCAAATAACAATCACCCAAGAAGATCCTAAAGGCTTTACTTGGCACAAACACTAATTAAAACATAAAAACACAATCATAACAGAGGATAGATGATTAATTTATTACTAAACAGGAACAAAAATCAAGGTGCTAAAATAAAATTGGGTTGCCTCCCAACAAGCGCTATCGTTTAACGCCCCTAGCTAGGCATGATGATTTCAATGATGCTCATATAAAAGATAAGAATTGTAACATAAAGAGAGCATCATGAAGAATATGACTAGCACATTTAAGTCTAACCCACTTCCTATGCATAGGGATTTTGTGAGCAAACAACTTATGGGAACAATAATCAACTAGCGTTGGAGGGCAAATCAAGCATAACTTCAAAACTTTAAGCACATGGAGAGGAAACTTGATATTATTGCAATTCCTACAAGCATATGTTCCTCCCTCATAATAATTTTCAGTAGAATCATGAATGAATTCAACAATATAACCATCACATGAAGCATTGCTTCATGATCTACAAGCATAGAAAATTTACTACTCTCCACATAATCAAAATTCTTCTCAATCAGAATAGTGGGAGTATCATAAGAGACTCGAATACTATAAATTGTTTCCACTTTAAAAGAGTAGTGTTCAGAAAAAGGGTAATCATAATAATGACAAGTTTTATAAATATAATCATCACTACTCTTTATATCATAAGTGTCATCGCAATAATCATCATAAATAGGAGGCATGCCATCATCATAATAAATTTGCTCATCAAAACTTGGGAGGCTAAAAATATCATCTTCATTAAACATAGCATCCCCAAGCTTAGGACAAACATTAATTGCAACAAATATATTCTCAAACATGTCATTCTCATCAAACAAAGCATCCCCAAGCTTGGGCCTTTTCATATCATCAGCATAATCACTCTCATCATTAATAGTATGGATAGCACCAATTGTATAGCAATTATCATCATCACAATGAGTAATAGGAGCAACATCATTTGGGAGGAATACCTTATTACCTTTGCTTCTCCGTCTTTTCTTTTTCTTCTTCACATCATGTGTGGGTTTAATCCTCTTTTTGGAGCTCGTTATTAATGAGATTGGTTGAATAGAAGGCTCCTCCTCGTTACCTGATTCATCATAAGAAATAATAGGAGAATATTGGGAAGTATCTTCTCTTTCATTAGTATTCTCTTCATCCTCTATTTGTTTTCTTTTCTTTATGTAATTGGCAATATAAGGATTTTCAATGCAATTCACCGCACAATACATATAAATTTTCTCTAGATCAAAATTAAGAACCCTATGAAGGGAAAATTCTGGAATAACCTTAGATATATGTTTCATTTCTTCATAACCCAAGAGCAAACTATGTTCATTATGATGTGCAAGGGAAATCAAGTCATCACAATTTTTGGACACGATACGATCATGAAACAATTTGCATTGGGTACTGAAATGATCACGTTCATTGCAAAGTTCACAAGTAGGCCCAAGGAAGTTTAAATTTTCACCACAAACATCTAGCCTTTCTTGCAACCATTTAGTTTCCAAATACTTATGCCTCTTGCAAAATCTATCTTCCCTGTTTGGTATGTACTTGCAAACTCTATGCACTCCACAAAAATCGACATGCTTATAAGAGATATTTTCATCATGACTAGTGCAATCATCATTAGTACTATGGATATTCAAAGATTTCATACTAATAACATTACAATCATGCTCATCATTCAAAGATTTAGTGCCAAACATTCTATAGACTTCTTCTTCTAGCACTTGAGCACAATTTTCCTTTCCATCATTCTCACGAAAGATATTAAAAAGATGAAGCGTATGAGGCAAACTCAATTCCATTTTTTGTAATTTTATTTTATAAACTAAACTAGTGATAAAACAAGAAGCAAAAATATCCGATTGCAAGATCTAAAGATATACCTTCAAGCACTCATCTCTCTGGCAATGGCGCCAGAAAAGAGCTTGATGTCTACTACAGAACCTTCTTCTTATAGACATTATTGGGCCTCCAAGTGCAGAGGTTTGTAGGACAGTAGCAAATTTCCCTCAAGTGGATGACCTAAGGTTTATCAATCCGTGGGAGGCGTAGGATGAAGATGGTCTCTCTCAAACAACCCTGCAACCAAATAGCAAAGAGTCTCTTGTGTCCCCAACACACCCAATACAATGGCAAATTGTATAGGTGCACTAGTTCGGCGAAGAGATGGTGATACAAGTGCAATATGGATAGTAGATAATAGTTTTTGTAATCTGAAAATATAAAAACAGCAAGGTAACTAATGATAAAAGTGAGCACAAACGGTATTACAATGCGTTGAAACAAGGCCTAGGGTTCATACTTTCACTAGTGCAAGTTCTCTCAACAATAATAACATAATTGGATCATATAACCATCCCTCAACATGCAACAAAGAGTCACTCCAAAGTCACTGTCGGTGTCAAAACCGGCGGATCTCGGGTAGGGGGTCCCAAACTGTGCGTCTAGGCCGGATGGTAACAGGAGGCAAGGGACACGAAGTTTTACCCAGGTTCGGGCCCTCTCGATGGAGGTAAAACCCTACGTCCTGCTTGATTAATATTGATAATATGGGTAGTACAAGAGTAGATCTACCACGAGATCAGAGAGGCTAAACCCTAGAAGCTAGCCTATGGTATGATTGTTGTTGCGTATGTTGTCCTACGGACTAAAACCCTCCAGTTTATATAGACACCGGAGAGGGTTAGGGTTACACAAAGTCGGTTACAATGGTAGGAGATCTACATATCCGTATCGCCAAGCTTGCCTTCCACGCCAAGGAAAGTCCCTTCCGAACACGGGACGGAGTCTTCAATCTTGTATCTTCATAGTCCAGGAGTCTGGCTGAAGGTATAGTCCGGCCATCCGGACACCCCCTAATCCAGGACTCCCTCAGTAGCCCCCGAACCAGGCTTCAATGACGATGAGTCCGGCGCACAGATTGTCTTCGGCATTGCAAGGCAGGTTCTCCTCCAAATTCCGTGTACCTGTTGAATAAAGTCCGGTTTCTTGCAGATGTTGCGCTCCTTGGCTTCTACGCCCAATAATGGCCGCTTCCCACGTGTCAAACGAATACGAAAAGTCTAAGTGTTTTTTACATTCACACCCCTAGCCGCGTAAACGAGCTGGCCTATTTAAGGGGACGAGGATTTAGATCCAAACCACATCTTCCCCCCTTCGCGAGTGTTCATCAGAGCGCATCCGACAAAGGTCCATTCCACCATGTCCAGCCGTGCGACTCCTCCTCTCGCCCTTCCAGCTCTCAGCCTGGATATTGGGAGAGATGCTCCATCCCGCATAGCGAGCTAGTAATGCTCCAGACTAAGGGATTTCTCCCCCGGCCTATATGGTCCCGGTTCGAGACGACCTTGCCATCTATAATGGCGGAGAGCAAGCGGAGAATGCCCCTAATCCCTCCAAAGGAGAGCGAGTGTGCCTCGTCCCTTATTTAATAAGGGGGCTCGAATTTCCAATCCATCCGTTTCTCCGGGGGCTCCTGGAGTTCTATGGCCTCCAGCTACATAATCTCACGCCTGCCTTCGTATTGCATATCGCGGGCTTCGTAGCCCTCTGCGAGCTATTTTTGGGTATCGAGGCTCATTTCGGGCTATGGAAGAGGTTATTCTGCCTTGTGCCCCGCTCTAAGGAGGGGTCAATGTATCAAGTGGGCGGAGCCGAAGTGTGGCGCATCGCCGGGACCGGATATCTGTCCGGAACCCCAAAGAAGGTGTCCGAAGACTGGCCCTCGGAATGGTTTTATATAGAAGACGTCCCGCTGCCGGATCCTGTCCGGATCAGCCTCCCCGAATTTGACAGTGCTCCCTTAAAGAAGCGCCTAAGCTGGCGTCCACGGAGCCCTCAGAGGGAAAGTGACAGGGACATCATTTACCTGATGGGCCGAATAAGATTGTTAGCCCATTCCGGACTAACCATGATCAGGGTTATGGCTGAATGCATTATGCGGGGGGTGCAACCGCTTCAGTATAGAAGCCACCCCATGTGGGACTTCAACGGGGAGGACGACGCAACCCGCTACGGCCGTAAGGGGCTGGATTCAGCTGCCGCTCTACTAAAGATCTTGTCCACTTTGTATAAGGGAGAAGAGGAGGAATTTCTCCGCGTCAACCCACAGGGTGGATTCACTATGCATAATCCCCCAAGCTGGGTAAGCTGTCGTATTTACTCGCCCATCTATTTTGTATTCCCATTGTTAAATATTCAGTTTGACGACTTCAACACAGGAACTGCGCCGGGTTGTTAAGGAAATAAGCAACCCTCCTCCACAACCCGAGGACCCAGGACGGTCCCTCGACCTGGCCTCTCAAGAGGATCCGGACATATCTGTGGAGCTGATTGATGGAGTGTTCCATCAATTGAGCAAGGACAATGCCTTCGTGGCCATTACGGCCGATTATCCAGGGCTAATCCCGGCCTCCCAGGTAACTGAGATCGAAGCCCTAGTACCTCGAATAGGTGCCTGCCCTCTCGTGTTTTCAGTTTCCTGATTGCAACCGAACTTTGCAGGGGAGGTTTTTAAAGCGGAAGGCTGAACCTACGGCGACAAGCCAACGAGCGGCCGCAGGGCCCCGTGGGCAGAAAAGAAGTGCAGTCCGGACCGAGGCGTCAGCGCAAAGGTATGGCACGCCCCCTTATCCCAGGTGCTACACCTTTGAGGCACATTGACACTCATGCTCTCTTCAGGACAAAGAGACCTCGCCGGATTATATCTAGAGAGGCTGCCAATCGCGCCTCCACCAGCCGGGCTCCAAAGCCTGGTCCGGAGGCAGAGGCGAACGCAAGGCGCGCGCCAGACGCTCCTCCGACGGAGGATGTGGACGGGTTGTCTGCCACCAACTCTATGGTGGAGAGTGCCATGAACCATAGGCATCGCCGGACATTTCTTCGCGACGCTTGTTTCTCCCAAGGGGCGTTAGATGCCTTCAACTCGGGAGATGCATACCTCCATGCCGCTCAAAATGGTCTAGCCAGAGCTACGGAGCAATATGTAAAAGACATACGGGTAAGAAAATTTTGGTAATTATATATATATACCAGTAGCCCCCGAGACTTGAAACAGTTAGAATAACTGATTTAAGGATCATTTGTTACGCAGGTTCTTACAGAAGAATTCCCTACTGTCCAAGGAGCTGGAAGAGTGCAAAGCCCAACTTGAGGCTGCACTAGCCGCGGCAGGGGAGCCCAAGGAGACCCCCTCTGGTAATATACACTTCGAAAGATAAGTATTTTGCGAAGCACGGCATGGGTGCGAATCTGACAAATGAAATTGCAGATGGCGCCGGATTTAATCCAGAAAGGCAACACCTCCTACGCCAGCTAAAGGCTGGTGAGAAGGTGCTGACAAAGGTGAGGCGGGAGAGGAACGATCTCCAAGATGCCAACACCAAGCTGGGCGTCAAGTTGAAATATGTTCGTGCCCAGCTGTCAGACTCCGTGAAGGAGAATCAGCGGCTTCGGCGCGGCATATTTAGTAAGTGCTTGAACGAACCTTTGAAAGAAAGTTCGGCGGGGAAGTCGACTAACAGAGCAATGTCTGTAGGTTGCTAACAGGTCGTCCTGCAGAGGAGATGCCCGGTTCTACGGGTGACCTTCTTCCCGAGCTCTCGCAACTGCTCGATCGAGTTCGACAGGCGATGCAAGGCGTCGCCCAGGCCCTGTGGCCATCCGTCTCCATGTCCGAAGGTCTTGGAGAGCTTGCGGAGAAGCTAAAGGGAGCACGGCGGCGCTTCCGATTGTGGAAGATATCGGCCTGCCGTCGAGGCGCTAGGGAGGCCTGGGCCATGGTGAAGACGCGGTACGCAAAGGCTGACCCCAACCACATGGCCGAGGTCGGTCCTGTAGGGCCCGATGGGAAGGTGATCCCTGTAAGCTTAGTATACGGCCAAGTAGAGTTGGCCACAAAGTATTCCCAGCAGGACTGTAAATTAGACAGCCTGTTAGATGGTATTGAAGAGGAATACAATTAGTCAAAATGACTATGTAATTTAATTGACATTTATAATGCCTTCTAGCCGGATTGTAGATCATTTGTCATGGCCGACCTTTTCGCTTCAGCCTCGGAACCTGATGGTCCGGTGTGTGTCCGAATTCCCATGTGGTTATATAAGAATCGAGGAATGCATGGAGACCAGGCATAGGGGTCATTAGTGCGTTATCAGACAAGTGCCTGACTAGTTATGTTATATTACATGGTTAGTAAGAAACATCTTCCAGGGAGAATAATTCCGTTAGGGGTTCCTTTCCCTGGGAGGCATGCCCTAAGGTGCATGTCCATGCTGCGAAAAGAAACGCAGGAAAAACATCTGGGGGCGTATAGATAAAAATAAAAAAAAGATCATCTTTAGTTCACCGACCGAATATTCACTTAAGAACGCTAGCTTTCAGCTTCACCCAGTCTGAGGTACACGTTCGGCTGACCCGGCAGTAACAATCGCAGAGGTGCTCCCTTTACCACCTAGTCGAACAACCGGGAACATAGGGGTAAGCACAGGAGCCAGGCGACCCAGCTTGGCCAAAACTTAAGTCATATGATGCATATAATGGTGAATAAAAGGTACATGCGGAAGTGTGACACATGTGTTGGGCATGAAGCCCGTATGAATAAGCTTCTGTTTAAAGAAGCCCCCAGGTTTAATGAGCACGGATAGCGCGTCACTTTATGAGCCTTTAAAGGCTATAAGAGAGAGAGAGAAGAAGAGAAATGTAAGACAGAAAATATATAAAAATGGACAGAGGAAGGAGACGAACACAGAGTCCGGAGCTAGGCGTAGAATCTTCGGAGACGGGCTGCGTTCCATGGGTTCGGCTCGAGTCGGTTATCCGATGCATCCCGCAGGCGGTACGCTCCACCAGTCAGGACTTGGTCAATTATGAAGGGACCTTCCCACTTGGGCTTGAGTTTGTCCTTTTTCTTGTCCGGTAATCGTAGAACTAATTCGCCAACGTTGTAATTTTTGGCCCGTACTTCTCTGCTTTGGTATCTTCGAGCCTGCTGTTGATAGAATGCGGAACGGGCTTTTGCCACATCACGCTCCTCCTCCAATGCATCCAAGCTGTCCTGCCGATCGAGCTCGGCTTCCCTTTCTTCGTACATGCGCACTCGAGGTGAGTCATGAACTATGTCGCAAGGCAAAACTGCCTCTGTGTCATACACCATAAAGAATGGTGTGTATCCGGTGGTGCAATTCGGCGTGGTCCGCAGCCCCTAGAGTACGGAGTCGAGCTCCTCTACCCAGTGCGTGTTAGATTCCTTGAGGGACCGCACTAATCTAGGTTTGGTGCCGCTCATGATAAGACCATATGCACGTTCGACCTGGCCGTTAGTTTGTGGGTGATAGACGGAAGCATAATCGAGCTTGATGCCCATGTTTTTGCACCAGAGTTTTACCTCGTCGGCCATGAAGTTCGTGCCGTTATCAGTGATGATGCTGTGGTGGACGCCGTAACAGTGTACAACCCCAGATATAAAGTCTATCACCGGTCCGGATTCGGCCGTCTTAACAGGCTTGGCTTCTATCCATTTGGTGAACTTATCCACCATGACCAGTAAGTATTTTTGCTTGTGGGTTCCGCCTTTAAGGGGTCCAACCATGTCAAGCCCCTAGACCGCGAAGGGCCAAGTAATGGGGATAGTTTGGAGGGCAGTGGGTGGCATATGGCTTTGGTTTGCAAAAAGCTGGCAACCGGTGCATCGTTGGACTAAGTACTGAGCGTCTGCCTGGGCCGTCAGCCAATAAAAGCCTGTACGGAAGGCCTTGCTTACAAGGGACCGAGCTGTAGCGTGATGACCGCCGAGTCCGGCATGAATTTCAGACAGGAGGTTCCGCCCCTCCTCTTCGGAGATGCACCTTTGAAGGACTCCGGTAGTGCTTTTCTTATAAAGCTCTCCCTCGTGGACTCTTTAGGCTTTGGATCGCCGCACTATGCAGCGTGCCTCATTTTGGTCCTCGGGGAGTTCCTGCCTAGTAAGGTAGGCGAGGAATGGTTCTGTCCACGGGGCGATGACGGCCATTATTACGTGGGCTGAAGGTGTTATTTCATTGGCAGAGCCTCCGATTGTGTCAGAATGTTCGGTGTCGGGCAGTGCGGTTGGGTCCGGGCTGTTATTGTCCGGCTCCCCTTCCCATACTATGGATGGCTTGAACAGCCTTTCCAAGAAGATGTTGGGGGGGACTACATCGCGTTTTGCGCCGATGCGTGCCAGGACATCTGCCGCCTGATTATTTTCCCGGGCTATATGGTGAAATTCAAGCCCCTCGAACCGAGCTGACATTTTTAGAACGGCGTTGCGGTAAGCTGCCATTTTTGGATCCTTGGCATCGAAGTCTCCATTTATTTGGGATATTGCGAGATTCGAGTCCCCACGCACCTCTAGGCGTTGAATGCCCATGGATACTGCCATCCGGAGACCATGTAAAAGGGCCTCATATTCGGCTACATTGTTGGAGTCCGTGTACATAATCTGGAGTACGTATTGAACTGTGTCTCCTGTGGGGGACGTCAAAACGACGCCAGCCCCCAGTCCGGCCAACATCTTGGAGCCGTCGAAATGCATGATCCAATTTGAATATGTGCCGTACTCTTTAGGGAGTTCGGCCTCCATCCATTCTGGGATGAAGTTGGCCAAGACTTGCGACTTGATGGCTCGCCGTGGCTTATAAGTTATGTCGAACGGGAGGAGCTCAATGGCCCATTTTGCAATCCGGCCCGTTGCGTCACGGTTGTTTATAATATCGTTAAGTGGTACTTCCGAGGCTACTGGTTCCATGCCCTGTAGAGGGTTTTTGCTTTTTAGTGCTTGACCCGGGTGTCTGGTGATGATGCACCCTTTTATTTCAAACTGGGTTTGTATTCAGGGCCGGATTGTCCCAAAATTTTATTTCGGTTTTCCAGGCGCTTTCCATCGCATAGTACTTTCGTATAATGGACGCCAAGTCAGCGAAGCGTGTAATAACACGGCGACTTATGGCGTTGAGTATTCCCTTGTCCGTGCAATTATTGCAGAAGATTGAGATTGCGTCTTCCTCGCGGCAGTCCCTTAGCCTGTTCTTAACCAGGAGGAATCTGGCCCAGTAATGATATACTGTTTCATCGGGTTCTTGCCTGATTTTGGATAGATCGCTTATGTTGGGGTGGGTGGGTGGAATTAAATCCGAAGCCTCACCCCATCCGAGGCTCAGAGGCCGAGGAATTTCCGAACTCGAAAATTTGGATTCCTGGATGTTGTCCAATGAATCCAGCCCGTCGCCTGACTCTAAGTTCAGGTCTTGAGTGATATCCTCCCCTCCGCAGGTATCCGGCTTGGAGGGATCGGGAATCCGGACGTGGCGAGTCCTTAAGATAGATAAAGGGTAGCCGCACTGTCCCTCTACCACGGCCACGTGATGGGTGACTTGGGGAGAGTTAATCTCTCTCAGATCGGGTTTAGGCCCAATCTGGTCGTAATCCATAGTGACTCCCAGGGCGGCGAAGAGATCCAAGAACTCGTTTATGGAGGAGAGCTCCATTGGATCTAACTTCTCGGCGAGTTCCAAGCTGACATGAAGATTGTTTCGATGGCTCGAGAGGTCATCGTCGGCTCAGAAGCTGAACAAGCAGTCATAAGAAAACCACCTAGCCGGAGGGTTTGGCCGACAACCAAAGCTCCCTTAGCAATGGTGCCATCTTTAAAGACGGGGCGAGGCATCCTTCCTGATGGCGACGACACAGAGGAACTCTCAATGAAAGCACCAATGTCGGTGTCAAAACCGGCAGATCTCAGGTAGGGGGTCCCGAACTGTGCGTCTAGGCCGGATGGTAACAGGAGGCAAGGGACACGAAGTTTTACCCAGGTTCGGGCCCTCTCGATGGAGGTAAAACCCTACGTCCTACTTGATTAATATTGATGATATGGGTAGTACAAGAGTAGATCTACCACGAGATCAGAGAGGCTAAACCCTAGAAGCTAGCCTATGGTATGATTGTTGTTGCGTATGTTGTCCTACGGACTAAAACCCTCTGGTTTATATAGACACCGGAGAGGGTTAGGGTTACACAAAGTCGGTTACAATGATAGGAGATCTACATATCCGTATCGCCAAGCTTGCCTTCCACGCCAAGGAAAGTCCCTTCCGGACACGGGACGGAGTCTTCAATCTTGTATCTTCATAGTTCAGGAGTCCGGCTGAAGGTATAGTTCGGCCATCCGGACACCCCCTAATCCAGGACTCCCTCAGTCACTAATAGCGGAGAACAAACGAAGAGATTATGGTAGGGTACGAAACCACCTCAAAGTTATCCTTTCTGATCGATCTATTCAAGAGTCCGTAGTAAAATAACACGAAGTTATTCTTTCCGTTCGATCTATCATAGAGTTCATACTAGAATAACACCTTAAGACACAAATCAACCAAAACTCTAATGTCACCTAGATACTCCAATGTCACCTCAAGTATCCGTGGGTATGATTATATGATATGCATCACACAATCTCAGATTCATCTATTCAACCAACACAAAGAACTTCAAAGAGTGCCCCAAAGTTTCTATCGAAGATTCAAGACGAAAACGTGTGCCAACCCCTATGCATAAGTTCACGAGGTCACGAAACTCGCAAGTTGATCACCAAAACATACATCAAGTGGATCACATGATATCCCATTGTCACCACAGATAAGCACGTGCAAGACATACATCAGGTGTTCTCAAATCCTTAAAGACTCAATCCGATAAGATAACTTCAAAGGGAAAACTCAATTCATCACAAGAGAGTGGAGGGGGAGAAATATCATAAGATCCAACTATAATAGAAAATCTCGTGATACATCAAGATCGTATCACCTCAAGAACACGAGAGAGAGATCAAACACATAGCTACTGGTACATACCCTCAGCCCCAAGGGTCGATGACGGTGTCCTGGACTAGGGGGTACTCACCACGTCGTCTCCCGATCTATTAGATTGGGCCGAGGACCCCCGTGGCCGTATACTCATGGGCCAGTTCGGACGGCTACCGCATACAAGGAAGATTCCACAAGACTTGGCGATCAAGACAAGGACTTCTCCTCACCGGCGTATTCGGCTAGGACTCTTGTTATCCTAGGCCTCCGGTGCATTATATAAACTGAGGCCAGGCTAGTCGATAGATATACAATATATACAACAATCATACCATAGGCTAGCTTCTAGGGTTTAGCCTCCTTGATCTCGTGGTAGATCTACTCTTATACTACCCATATCATCAATATTAATCGAGCAGGACGTAGGGTTTTACCTCCATCAAGAGGGCCCGAACCTGGGTAAAACATTGTGTCCCTTGTCTCCTGTTACCATCCGCCTAGACGCACAGTTCGGGACCCCCTACTCGAGATCCACCGGTTTTGACACCGACATTGGTGCTTTCATTGAGAGTTCCGCTGTGTGATCGACAAAAGGATCGATGGCTCGCCTGCAGATCAACTGCGACTTCGGCATCTTCGTCACCAGCTCGACTGGTCACCTTAGTTCGACCAAGAATTGAGCCCCATGTTCGGATCACCATGTCTGGACGAGGGCCTTCATCAAACATCAACTCCGATCTCTATCAAGATCATGGAGGAATCATCTATGGAGCTCGGGGGCTCAACGTCAACATTGCCCTCAAGCGACCGTGCTGTTTTTCTGGACAGCGAACTCGTATCTGCCACCACCACCTCCTCGAGTGTCGCTTTGACGATCGCTTTGGTGGAATTGTGCGGAATTGAGTCTACAACAACCCTGGAAAATTTCGTCGAGTTCCGATGGATGAATCTCTGGCAATCCACGATATACCGGAGCCCTGTCAAATCTGGATGGGAATTTGGATGAGTTTAGGGTGTGGTGTCCAGCTTCTAGCTCGGATGTCCTTTGGAAGATCCAACCGTTGATCGGCTGCGGAATTCCTATATCTACCACCTCTCAAAATTTCGGCTCGATCCGACCATCCAAACTCCGGGAACCTTCCGATTAGTGCATCACTTTTCGGATCTATCCATACAAAACTTCCTTCAAAAGGGATGTTCGAAATCCCGTTCATAAAAAAGATGAACTCGGGTCGGATTCGTTTTCTGCGCGAAAACGAATCCGACCCGAGTTCATCTTTTTTATGAACAGGATTTCGGACATCCCTTTTGAAGGAAGTTTTGTATGGGGTATTGTGTTTTGTTCCCGAACACATCCCACTAACTGTAAGATCTTTTGAACATGATCTTCAACATCATGCTGGTGACAAACCAGTCCGGCAATATTACTCCACGGCTGCCGACCTGCGCTAGACATGGCGTCACTTTGTTGAGCCGAGCTCAACTTCTTCGGGTCATCATCTCGGCAAGCCAAACAAGAGCCCGGCATCGCGAAGGATAAATCATCACCAACATCGCCGCCCCACGGATTACACGAAGCGGGCATACCGGCATCGCCGCACGGTCGCTTCATCAAGCCGGCATCGACCACGTCACGACCTGCATTGACAGGGCCGCACTATTGCTTCTTCAAGCTGGTGTCCATCACGCCGACCTACTTCGACTCATCGGCTGACATCGAGGCTTCGACATCTCGGCTGGACCGGGGGCTTCGCCATCTCTTCATCAACCTACTCCGGACACTTCGGCGTCACTAGCCGACCAGCTCCGTCACGTTAGCTGGGCCGAGGGCTTTGCCTCGACGAGTCAACCTTTACCAGCATTGCCATGTTGTCGTTTTATCGCCCATCAGGCAATGGGTGTGCGGAGCGGGTCCCAATTTTAGGAATCACCTTCCTTCGGATTGCTACAACAAATAAACCAGGTGTTATTAATCCCAGTATTTTTTGCTTGTTTGGGTTCATTTTTCCCAAGGAATTATTACTCTGGTTTGTTCGTCATATGTACACAGGTCTATCAAATGGTGGTTGCATTAACGACAGTTGCATGGTGGTTCGGTCAGTTTTCGTACATAGTCCGCCGAACGCCGCACTCGGAGCTCGGACCGACCTGCGAATTCAGGCTTTGCCACGCCTTTACCGCATCATGCCGACGCCCTGCATCGACTTGACTTCGGCTCCATGCCATATTTCTTTTATTACTCACTTTGCATAAATTATTTATTATGCAACGATTTTTTTAATTATCATTATTACTATTATCTCCGGTTTGCACTATTTTTTGTGCACAGGAAAATGATCCGAGGACTTCGGCGTCACTCTACCGGTCTGCATTGTTCGTGCTACGTCACCACTTTGGTGTGTCAAGCTCTCCGCTCTGCCACCTCGGGACTAGCTTGAGGGATGGAACCTTGCCCCGCATCAAGCTCGGACCGCGTCATCAATACCGAACATATTAACCAGCTAAGTCGCTTTCATGCTCAAAGCTTTAATTTCTAACTTGCGTTCGGTTCGACCAAGCATTATACTTTTTTGGAAAAAAGTTGCTTCTAAAAAATTTCCTTATCCAAACTTTGTTTGTGACGCATAAATTCAAATACCCCGTTTACTTGGGGGCTTCCTTTATGAAGCTTTTCCTGTTGCATATGATTATACTTGTACGGCTTCGTTCCTTGTTCGTGTATTACGCCACAATATGCACCACATTGACTTAAGCGATTTGCAAGCTGGGTTGTCTCGCTCCTGTGTTTACCCCTACGTTCCCGATTGTTCGGCTAGGGAGTAAAGGGAGCACCTCTGCGATTGTCACGATCGGGTCACCCGAGCCGGACCTCAGACCGGGTGAAGCCGAAAGCTAGCGCTCTTATAGTTATTCAATGATGGTGGACACACAACGAAACTCATGAGTACAAAAAATCTATTGCATAAGTCTCATAATAATAATGAGCACCGAAGAAAGGTATCGGTGGGGGTACTATTTTCTTCGAAGATGCTTCTTACTCTTCGCAGTAATATAGCATAAGTTCCCTGAGCACGCTTTGTCTGTTACAGCCTTATGGCCTGATTGCCTGGTTATTGGAAACACCATCGATATTCTCGACCGATGGAGTACATAACACTTTTCGGTCCTTAACCGAAGAGGGAGAAGCCGACGGTCGGTTAAGACGCGTTTAAAGTTCGGTTGAACATAGATATGATATAAGTACTTCGGTACATGCAATCATTCTTCTACCCAAGTCACTTGGGGGCTCTTAAGTTTATTTGAGCCGTTTTATAATAAGTGTTCTTCTTCTCAGTCATTGCAAAGTTCTATTATTATTATTTATCACTCCTTTTTTCGACGCGAGTGTGCGGTCACTAGCCGGGGAGCCTAATTTCTCTCTCAAAGCCGCTAGATTTTAGTTTGCTAAACTGGCCTAATGAGAAGTACTCCGCCCTCGGGATAGGAGGTTGAAGCCGTAGGCTGACCCGCTCGAAGTCTTGAGATAGGATGTGTCATGTTAAAGGACGACAGAAGCACTTCTTTTTTTAAGACCAATTTTCGAATTGGCACTGAACACTTGATCTTGTTCGGAAGTCATGTTTTTACTGACGTTTCTTGGTTTTCCAAGCTTTTTGGCACTTTTAAACTATTTGTGCTTTTCCGGCATTAGTCTTGCAGTGCAACGCCGGACACCTTTAGGGATTCGGCAAAAACATTCTCAGATATTGCTATATATGCATCGGTTTCGAATTGTGTCTTCGGTCAATAGTTGGGTTGCCCGGCTCCTGCACTTGCTTCCTACGTTCCGTTTTGTTCGGCTAGGCATACAAAGGGAGAACCACTGCGATTGTGCTTCCAGCTCACATGGTTAAGAACCTTAGTGAAGAAAGCCGAAAACTGACTGTCACAATAAGCGTAAACTGGTCAGCGATCCGATGACTATGACGGGCCATTCATAACATTGGCCGAAGTGTTTACGGCTTGACCTCAACTGTCGCCGAACACTACCTGGGGCTATTAACTGGCCTCCCAAACTAAATCCTCGATATTTTGCTCTTACATTCGAGCTGAGGTTTCATGATCATGCTTAGCATGACAACCCAAAGAAAGGAACCGATAGCGGGACTATTTTCTTTGGAATACATTTCTTCTGTTAAACAGTAATATAACATATCTCTCTGCGTACCTTTGTTTATAAAACCGTGTGGCCAGATTGCCTTGTTTGTCGTAAATCTTTGCCCTCATAAAGGCTTTATAAAGTAGGACAAACACTCCTCGGCTACTGGCCAAGGAGGTGGAAGCCGATGGTCGGTCAACAAAGTTTTGTACAATGCGGATCCGAGCATTAATGACGTAAAGTACTTGGATGCATAGAGTCATTACACATAATTTGTGATTTTACTATGAATATTGATCCTTAATTCGGCCACCCATGCCTGCATTAAGGCTCGGGGGCTACTGGGCTTCGGGCTTATTATTTACAAATATTAAATGGGCACATCGATCCCCTGATCTGGTGTTGCCACCCGACCAGTGTCTCGGGGGCTACTTCATTGCTTGTCCAATGCAGAAAATTTTATGTGCAATATAGTTTCCGAGGAGATTTTGATCCTCAGGTTGGTCGGCCGCACCCAACCTGAGTCTTGAGGACTGAGCATGCCGCTTTTGTGTCCCGAAGTATTCTGCCGAGCTAGGACTTGATCCTCAGGCCGATTTTGCAAATCAACCTGAGTCTCAGCAGCTACTGGGATCAGCGGTCTTATGTCATCCTTCATGTGCATCTCGGGTTTTAGACCGATACACACCTTGAGGGCTACTGGCTATATATCTCGGCAGAGAATAAATTGCACCAATAAAAAATATTGACAAAAAATCGGCCCATAGTCGGGGTGGTGCACCACCTCGGAAGCAGTCCGGCATAAAGCTCGGGCGCTAGTGGCTGGCTCCATAGAGGGCATTTCCGGCATTAAGCTCGGCTAAACTCCTTCAACTTTTTTGAACCAAGGTGATATGACACCTCGGATATAGTCCGGCATTGGATCCTGGACACAGTCCGGCGTTGGAGCTCGGATATATTTCGGTGTTGGAGCTTGGATACATAGTCCGGCATTGGAGCTCGGATACATTCCGGCGCTAGAGCTGGGAAGCGGTCCGGCGTTGGTGCTCGGCTGCAAAAGATACCTCGAATGTAGTCCGGCGTTGGAGCTCGGACGCAAGAGGACCCTGCCTCCCGGGAACAACTTCAAACCCGAGGTGTGGCATAAAAATAAACAGGGCATTGATAAAGGCCGGAAACTTAAAGGGGCTCCTCGGATACCCGACGTGTAAACTCGTCGAATGCATTTCGGCGATCCTCAAGATCGAAGATAAAGAAGATTTGTTCAACCAGTTTTCAAGACCGGCAACCGAAGATGAAGAACAGTTCGGAAGAATCGAGGAGTGTCCCTAACTTGAAGACCGGTTCAGGGGGCTACTGACGGTGTCCTGGACTAGGGGGTACTCACCACGTCATCTCCCGATCTATTAGATTGGGCCGAGGACCCCCGTGGCCATATACTCATGGGCCAGTTCGGACGGTTGCCGCATACAAGGAAGATTCCACAAGACTTGGCGATCAAGACAAGGACTTCTCCCCACCGGCGTATTTGGCTAGGACTCTTGTTATCCTAGGCCTCCGGTGCATTATATAAACCGAGGCCAGGCTAGTCGATAGATATACAATATATACAACAATCATACCATAGGCTAGCTTCTAGGGTTTAGCCTCCTTGATCTCGTGGTAGATCTACTCTTGTACTACCCATATCATCAATATTAATCGAGCAGGACATAGGGTTTTACCTCCATCAAGAGGGCCCGAACCTGGGTAAAACATTGTGTCCCTCGTCTCCTGTTACCATCCGCCTAGACGCATAGTTCGGGACCCCCTACCCAAGATCCGCCGGTTTTGACATCGACAGTCGACTACTCCCTCCTCATCATGGAGAGCGCCGGGATGATGAAGATGGCCACCGGAGAGGGATTCCCCCCTCCGGCAGGGTGCCAGAACGGGTCTAGATTGGTTTTCGGTGGCTACAGAGGCTTCTGGCGGCGGAACTCCCGATCTATTCCGCTCCTTGATGTTTCTAGGGTATATTGATATATATAGGCGAAAGAAGTTGGTCAGGGGAGCCACGAGGGGCCCACGAGGGTGGGGGGCGTGCCCAGGGGGCAGGCGCACCTCCGTGCCTCGTGGCCACCCCGAAGCTTCCCTGATGTATACTCCAAGTCTCCTGGATTGCTTCCGTTCCAAAAATAACTCTCCCGAAGGTTTCATTCCGTTTGAACTCTGTTTGATATTCCTTTTCTTCGAAACACTGAAATAGGCAAGAAAACAACAATTTATGCTCGGCCTCCGGTTAATAGGTTAGTCCCAAAAATAATATAAAAGTGTATAATAAAGCCCATAAACATCCAAAACATATAATATAATAGCATGGAACAATAAAAAGTTATAGATACGTTGGAGACGTATCACCCTCTCGTTGCTATGCATCACCATGATCCTGTGTGTGTGTAGGAAAATTTTGAAATTACTATGTTCCCCAACACATACTTCTCAAAGCGACGATGTATTTCAATCTTATTATCATTTGTCTAAGCTTTGGTCTATATGTTGTCATCAATTACCAAAACGGGGGAGATTGAAAGTGCAACTATCCCTGGGTGGTTTTGGTAATTCCTAACAACATATAGCTCATTGAACTAATGCTATTTCAAGATGATCATTCCAGAAAGTTCAATGATTGGCATGGCATGAATTAGAAATGTGGACCCCTCAAAATGCTAAGGACACAAATTGGCTCAAGCTCAAGACTCTACATTTTCATTTTAGTGATCCAAGATCACATTGAGTCCATAGGAAAAGCCAATACTATTAAAAGGGGATAAGGTGTTGCTTAATGGCTTGCTTGCTCAAAATGCTTAGTGATATGCTCCAAAAGCCCTCAACCACTTTCTCATATCCACATATGTCCCAAACCAAAAGTAAAACTTGGCCCCACCAAAATTATCTATCCGACGCCACCGAGTTCATTTGACATAGCCACTGTGAGAAACCCTAGTCACTTTGGTCTCATCGATTGGGATCTCGGTCTCACCGAGATGGGATTGTAAACTCTCTGTTTCCCTTTGTAACATTTCGGTCCAACCGAGATGAGTGATCGGTCCCACCGAGTTCGCAATGCAAACTCTTTGTTTCCCTTTCGTAACGTTTTGGTCTCACTGAAACGAGCGATTCGGTCCCACCGAGTTTGCCTGACCAACTCTCTGTTTGCCTATTATAGAAATCGGTCCTACCAAGTTTATGTTACCGGTCTCACCGAGATTACGTTATGCCCTAACCCTAATGAAATCGGTCCCACCGAGTTGACATGTCGGTCCCACTAAAAAGCCCAACGTTCACATTTTGAACTAAATCGGCCTGACCGAGTTTTATGATTCGGTCCCACCGAGTTTGGTAAATTGTGTGTAACGGTTAGATTTTGTGTGGAGGCTATTTATACCCCTCCACCCACTCTTCATTCGTGGAGAGAGCCATCAGAACGTGCCTACACTTCTACCATTCATTTTCTGAGAGAAAACCACCTACTCATGTGTTGAGACCAAGGTATTCCAATCCAACCGTAAGAATCTTGATCTCTAGCCTTCCCCAAGTTACTTTCCACTCAAATCATCTTTCCACCAAATCCAAATCTTTGAGAGAGAGTTGAGTGTTGGGGAGACTATCATTTGAAGCCCAAGAGCACGGAGTTCATCATCAACACACCATCTATTACCTTTTGGAGAGTGGTGTCTCCTAGATTGGTTAGGTGTCACTCGGGAGCCTCCGACAAGATTGTGGAGTTGAACTAAGAAGTTTGTATGGGCAAGGAGATTGCCTACTTCGTGAAGATCTACCCTAGCGAGGCAAGTCCTTCGTGGGCGATGTCCATGATGGGATAGACAAGGTTGCTTCTTCATGGACCCTTCATGGGTGGAGCCCTCCGTGGACTCTCGCAGCCGTTACCCTCCATGGGTTGAAGTCTCCATCAACGTGGATGTACGATAGAACCACCTATCGGAACCACGTCAAAAATCTCCGTGTCTACATTGCGTTTGCTCCTTCCAAACTCCTCCCTTTACATTCATATGCAAAGTTTTTACATTCCGCTGCTATACTCTTGGGCTTGCATGTGTAGGTTGATTGCTTGACTTGTGCCAAGTTGCTAAAATCTTCCAAGACTTAAAATTGGGAAAAGGCTAGATTTTTATTTGGTCAAGTAGTCTAATCACCCCCTCTAGACATACTTTCGATCCTACAAGGGCCTATCTTTTACTTTTATGCAAGAGTCAGTAGTATTCCTTCTCATTCCAACCTTCTCTTTAGTTGGCAAGCATCATGTGACGGGGAAAGATCTAAGCATATATGGCCATTCAAATATATTTGATCATGAATTATTATTGTTGACAATTATATCTATGATAAATAAGTTGGGAGGCGAAACATTAAGCCCCTATCTTTCTCTGTGTTCAATGGATGCTATTTGTTCTAAAAATATGCTTTGAGTGGTAGCAGTCATGAAAGACTATATGATAGTTGAGTATGTGGGATTTGCTAAATCAAAGCTCTTACATAGACCCTTCCTGAAAATAAGATGAATTGCAACTGTTTGATGACTGAGAACCTAGTTTGTTAGTTTTCAAGAAAGTTTATGATCTATACTTTAACATGTGAATAGCTTGCTACTTGATCATGAGAAGTTTTATGAGATGAGCTACTGTTTATGACATATAATGACGCTAGAAAAATTTATTGAAATTATCATTGATCAAACTTGTGCACTTGGTAGCATTCCACATCAAAATTTTGTTTTTATCATTTACCTACTCGAGGACGAACATGAATAAAGCTTGGGGATGCTTGATACGTCTCCAACGTATCTATAATTTTTGATTGTTCCATGCTATTATATTATCCATCTTGGATGTTTTATATGCATTTATATGCTATTTTATATGATTTTTGGGACTAACCAATTAACCTAGAGCCCAGTGCTAGTTTCTGTTTTTCCTTGTTTTTGAGTTTTGCAGAAAAGGAATATCAAACGGAGTCCAATTGAGCTAAAAATTTGCCGTGATTTTTTATGGGCCAGAAGAAGCCCTCGAAGCAAAAGAGTTGGGCCAAAAGAGCCACGAGGCCTCCACAAGGGTGGAGGGTGCTCCCTACCCCCTTGGGGCGCCCCCCGGTCTTGTGGGCTCCTCGTGGACCCCCCCTGACTTATTCTCGACGCCAAAAATTCCTATAAATATAGAAACCCCCAGAAATAAACCTAGATCGGGAGTTCCGCCGCTGCAAGCCTCTGTAGCCACGAAAAACCAACCGGGAGCCCATTCCGGCACCCTACCGGAGGTGGAAACCATCATCGGTGGCCATCTTTATCATCCCGGCGCTCTCCATGACAAGGAGGGAGTAGTTCACTCTCGAGGCTGAGGGTAAGTACCAGTAGCTATGTGTCTGATCTCTCTCTCTCTCTCTCTCTCGTGTTCTTGATATGGCACGATCTTGATGTACCGCGAGCTTTGTTACTATAGTTGGATCATGTGGTGTTTCTGCCCCTCTACCTTCTTGTGACGAATTGTACCTTTGAGGTTTCACTATTATCGGATTGAATACTTTTATGGATTTGAGAACACTTGATGTATGTCTTGCGTGGGATACCCGTGGTGACAATGGGGTATTCTATTGATTCACTTGATGTATGTTTTGGCACTCAACTCACGAATTCCCGAGGTGACATTGGGGTAATCTACGCATAGGGCTTGATGCACGTTTTCGTCCTTGTTTCTCCGGTAGGAATCTTGGGGCACTCTTTGAGGTTCTTTGCGTTGGATCGAATATTATGAATCTGAAGTTGTTTGATGCATATCGTATAATTGACCCACGGATACTTGTGGTGACATTGGAGTATCTAGGTGACATTAGGGTTGATTGATGTGTGTCATATGGTGTTATTTTACTACGAACTCTAGGGCTGTTTGTGACACTTATAGGAATAGCTCAATGGATTGATCAGAAAGAATAACTTTGAGGTGGTTTCATACCCTACAAGCAATTTCATCTTATGTTCTTTGCGATAGGAACTTTGGAGTAACTTTTGTTGCACATTGAGGGATTTCCATGTGATTCAATTATGTTATCATTGTTGAGAGAATTTGCACTAGTGAAAGTATGAACCCTAGGCCTTGTTTTCAAGCATTGCAATACCGTTTTTGCTCACTTTTGTTACTAGTTACCTTGCTGTTTTTATATTTTTTATATTACAAAAACCTATATCTACCATCCATATTGCACTTGTATCACCATCTCTTCGCCGAACTAGTGCACCTATACAATTTACCATTGTATTGGGTGTGTTGGGGACACAAGAGACTCTTTGTTATTTGGTTGCAGGGTTGTTTGAGAGATACCATCTTCATCCTACGACTCCCACGGATTGATAAACCTTAGGTCATCCACTTGAGGGAAATTTGCTACTGTCCTACAAAACTCTGTGCTTGGAGGCCCAACACGAGTCTACAAGAAGAAGGTTGTGTAGTAGACATCAGCAGGTCAGATTCCGAATAAAGCAGTCAAGAAAAATTGTCTATTAAACTACATTGCTAACATAGAATAGAAGGAACATATAGTTTGATGAGATTTTACTTACAATAATTCAATATAATATACTTTGATCGTCTATTAGAAGTATATCACAGTAAAAAAAAGAATTTTTCATCTTGGTTGGTGAGCCTTGAGGTGTAATGCACCAAATGGGTATTAGCTTGCATTGTCCACCATGATCCATTTTGGGAGAATAACCAAAGGTGTAGAAAATGGCATGTTTCAGAGTAGGACAACATATATATACACTCCATTTTGTGACACATTTTTTAATAGGCTGCCAGCCAGCATATAACAATTAAACCAAATGATGATCATAACAGGCCATACTTGATCCTCTCAGCAAGGATGAACCCTTTAGACTAATGAGTGTCATCAAACCAGAACAATCATATAGTGATACTGTAATGATAGAAAAGATATATTCTTACATCTGTCAAGAGATGCTATAGGTTTGAACACATAATATCCGAAGTGCTTAGCCCCATATAGAAGATCGTTTGATTGTAATTATACATGCACATGCTTGAAACCGAACATCATTTACCATTCCAGCGTCTATCACCAAACAAACAAACAAACAAAAAACATCAGATGAACAATAATTAGAGCTCCTTGCCTCCTTCTGTTGGATGCAATGCATGCGCCTCTGGATGCCAAGCAGCAATCAAACGAAACCTTCTGTTTTGAACACCTGCAGTAGAAGAACGACAATGTGAGTCACACAATGGTACTGCCAGTGTATTAGATCGATCTCATGTCACCGTGAAATAATACTGCAAGGAAAGAACATCCTCAAGATGGACTACACTGTGTCAGATGATCTGATTCTACAAATCAATCAAAAGAAAGCAATAAAAATACCAATATGATTCACACTAATGTGTGCGTGAGAGAGATGCAGGTAGTACATGGCAAGTTTTATCTGTTGATTCATTCTCCTTCAAGAATAATAAAAAACAGAAATGAATTTTTTTTCACATCTAGTGTTTACAATCAAAACCAACCCGATCGAAGAGATGAGCACGACCCATCCTATCTCGGCACATGCTTGATGACAGTGCTTGAGTTAGAGGATTGTAGGTAAACCGTGAGAGAGAAAGATATGAACAGAGCTTCCATCTCCAGCTAACCCAAAAAATTAGTCAGATATAAGGAGATGGAGAGGAAGGAGAGCCCCCACCTTTGATGCAGCCGATGTTGGAGGAGGACGCTGACGGTGGCAGATCGGGAGCGCTGGTCGATGATGGGGTGCGTGGCTTGGGGGCAGCGGAACCTACATGGCCTGATTCCTCGGCAACTGGGTGCAGAGCTCGGTTCAACTGCGAAGATTACAGGGGCCTCCGGCATCGACGACTCGTGAAGGCTTGGCAGGTAGGAGGCAGCGGCACCTCGCCATCAACGGCACCATCGCTCCTGAAGGTGAGTTGTTTTGCAATGGCTGGCTATATATTGTCGAACTGAGTCCAAACATAAGACCAAGGGGTTGATTTATTTGTGCGAGTGGAACCAGATGGAGAAGACGAAGAGAAAGGGAAAATATGGTGGAGAAGGAATGAAAGGAAACTGCAGTGGAGATGATAACGCGCCCCGAAATTTAGAAACATTATAACCGAGCACTTTTCTAGCCCTCTCAAACCATTATCGTTTTCGGCCGTTGAATCTGCTCTTCTAAGCGTTTCAGGCCGTTGGATGTGAGTGCAATCCCCTATGGGCTTCAGTTGCGAACAGAGAGAGCTAGACGGGCTGGGCCGCTGCTCCCAGACCAAAATTGGAGCTCTACTATTGTTTGGGTATATGGGCTTGACACCCACAAGCAACAAAGCCCGTGAATAAATACTACTTTCCGAAGCGAGCAAGGATCCCGGTGTGCGTCATCCAGTTCTTGTCTCGCGGACGGTGGATTCATACGATGCAAGCGACCGCACCTCCACCGACGACATGGTCGCCTCACTGGGCGACGCCAAGGGGACGGGGGGCCGAAGCGTCGGCTGTGATTAGAATCCACTTGCCGGTGATTTAGCACGTAATCAATCATAGTTTTTGTGGGCACTAATCGCAATTGATGTGTGCCACTCTTTCCGGCATCCGATTATTGCAGGTCGCTTATGGTTCTTTTTCAGTTTCTTCCTTTATGTGATTCATCTTCTTCCTTTATTAGATGCGTGAGGACGCTCATGATTTGGGTTCGGTTTCTTCCTTTAATTGTTGCGCGTCTATATAATCTCCACCACACTGCCACTGCTCATTCCCCAACCTTATTCGGCAACGTCACATCTTCTGGCCATGCTTCTCGCCAGGTTTCCACCGCAGGCCTATTGCCCCTCCTTCCTCACATCTTCCATCAAGATACTACTGATACCGAGTCCCTTCTGATTGATACCGCTTTCTTGTTTTGCTCCCAATTCACGACAGACACTTTTTCTGTTGCAGGTGCTCTCACATCTCAGTTGATCTATTGGAACTGCCGACGGGTTCTGGTGGTTAGTTTGGGCACTTCTAAAGCTCACAATTTGCAATGGTTGGCACCCAGGTTAGTGTACATGTACTCACATGTCTTATTGTACATATGTATGTCTAATTGTGTATACACTTCTAGAGTCTCACTCACATATCTTATCATCCTTATATGTATGTGTGCCTACAATTTGTCGATATCACGGTCCGTTTGTTGTTACTGTACAGCACATAATATTGGGTGTCTATGTGGTGGAAATAAGCTACTGATATACAGTTTTAGTGTTCAATTTCGAAAGATATCTTAGTTTCTGACTGTGATTAATCTCTGTTCATTTGTTCCATGGCTACTATATGTACAGTACCAGCATTAAGAGTCTATGATGTCATGCCATGTTCATAAATTTAATTGCCTTATTTGTGTCCTATGTTTTTCTTCTCCTCATATTTATGTTAAGCGGTGAATGTTTATACCATCCCTTTTTGTATTAAAATGTATACCACTATTTTCTACAACCAAGGTTGAGAAATTGATTAAACCAACCAACCATCAGAATTTGCAATACATATGACATCCTCCCAAAAGTGCAAGATTGATTTGCAGTCGTCTGAATTGACTGTTGATGTTGCGTATTAATTCAGTTTTTATAATAGTTTGTTAAGACCTGTTTTTCAGTTTTTAATTTAATTTCTCACATGTTTATATGTATTAAGAGGCATATTTTGTCATTCCGCATAGTCTGAAATTATTTATTGATTTATCTTTCAGTATATTTTTATTTTTGCATATTGCTAACTTATTAAGAGGCCATATTCCTTACCCTTTTTTACCGTTATTACCGTTCTACTGTACTAGGGCATTGCGTCTACCGTGCACTGTCCTCTTCATCATGTTGAGGGTGATCAGATCTCCAGCCAATTGGTATACTCTCCATATACTACTGATGTCCGCGGTTTGGCGACTTTAAAAAAATGTGAAACTGCACTCCTGTACTATAAGCGTCTTCCTCTCTACTTGTATGGGTAATATATGTGAACATGTTTAATTGTTGGGATACAAAAGTTTCAGTCGATTGTAACCGCTTCTTCATCATAGAAAAAAACAGACCATATGTTACTTCAATCCACGTGGGGATTTTATTAATGCTATTGTAGCTTCGAATTGTCTACTTAAGTATTGTGAAGCTACCATCCGGTTCTACATTTGGCCAAAAATATGTCCATAGTACAATCTCCTATAATGTCGGCTTTTGATGTTCCCGTATGGCCTATCATATGGGTAACTTTATTGTTACAAGCTATCTGTACATCAAAGATTTGTCTCTCACCCTGATGCCAACAAATCATGTTATCCTCTTTATATATATACAAACTGAGTGCATGAAATTTGAATTATATAGATAACCATTATACATCCGGTTCTACATTTGGCCAAAAATTTGAATTATATAGATAACCATGTTATCCTCTTTACTTGATCTCTAAGTTTCAACGTTTTTCAGGGATGCACAGGGTCTGCATGTGTCCACGAAGAGAAAATTGCAAAAGGATGGCTATTAAAGCATCAAGTGTTAGTATATTTTCGGTTTTGCGGACGGATGTGATGTTGTGGCTGTGTCTGCTTGCATCAAGATTTTTAACCCAGTTATTTTTGTGTGCAAAAGCTAGATCTCAAGCTTTCAACATTGTTCAGTTTCACGCGTAAATGCAGGCTTGTTTTTCTTAAAGGATAATTTTGTTATAAGGCAGACTTAAGGCTTTCAACATTGTTCAGCTTTATGAATAAATTCAGGCTTGTTCTTCTTAAAGAATAATGTAGTTGCTTTCAAAATTGCTCGATTTATGCATAAATTCATGTAATAGATCAAAATTGAGACCAATAAGGCCTTTGATGTTCTGGCCAACGATCACCCTGTTGCATTGCTCGTGTGGTGTACCAACTATTACATCATGCTATTTATATCACCTTGATGTTTCATTGTTCTGAAATATAATAGATATAATCTTAGTGTTATGTCGTATGCCTATGTATTTTTAGAAATACCTACCATTAATGATCTAGTTAATGTTAGGAAGAGAACTTACATATGGCCTAAAAGTACCAAGACCAAGGCACGACCCAATTCATTAACTGCATGCACTGGTTTAACTGCACCGAATTAAGTGGCGACATGCATGCGCTTGGATGAAATTGGCTGCGTGCTTGTTTGGCATTACTGGCTGGTCTCACGCGCACCAAAATTCACCTTCCGTGTAATATCAACGGACGCACCTCGCTTGCACTCGCTTGCACTGAACAAACAAAGTAGTAGTATTTTTGCTGAACTATAACATGCGTGTGCGATTCAAAAATCTGCTGATGTGGCGTGAGTGCTGAAATGGAATAGCTGCATGTTGAGATGAGGTGGATAGGCCGCATGTAAAAAAAATAGGTTAACGGGATGAGCTATTTATGTATTATAGATTTCTTTTGTTAATGTTGTAACTCTTTATTTTATCACTAGACGATTACTATTTGATACAGTCCACTTATTGATCCACATTCTGATATCATAGTCTTCTAATTTCTAGAAGGAGTCTTGACCTCGTTGAAAAATAAGTTGTCTGGGAGCTTTATCAGCATCCAAGAAAGCAGCTAAATCCGAAAGTTGCCTGAAAAAGGAATTCAATCAAGGAAGCAAGCCGGGCTATGAACTGACTACTGTACTGACCTCTGGGAGTTAATTGCACGTTGGTACCACACTTGCTCACCTACTCACGAATCAGTACCACTACTCGTGCATGTCGCAGTTCAGTACCAACTCAGGGCCTAAGTGATGCATAACGGGCTGACAGCCGTATAAGCACGTATTGACCGCGTATCCGACAGGTCGGGCCCACATGTCAGGTGACATGCTGGCCGAATCGGCGCGTGCCCGGTGCGCTGACTAGGACGAGGCCGATGCGGTCGGTTACATGGGCTCGGTCGGACTCGCCTCACTCTCGCTCGACCTCACTCTCACTCTCGCTCTCCCTCCTCTCTCCGATTCGCCGCCGCCCTCCGCCCGCTGCCGCCGCCACCTCAACCGGCTCGCCGTCGCGCCATGGAGGAGGAGAGCAGCCAGGACTCAATCGCGCAATACATGAACCTCTCCGACGACGAAGCCATGCATTACCGGGTGAGTTGTAGAGCTAGGGTTAGGGTTGGGTTATCAGATTTGGGGGGATTTGATTTGATTTGGGGATTTTGTTTTCCTTTTGTTCCTGTAGATCCCTGCTAGCATTGAAGACGAAGACTACAGTGGCATTGAGACAGCATCCAGAGTTCTTTGCCATCAGCATGGTGTGGCGGCTGAGAGGCGTGTAGCATTCGAAGCATTTAACACGGGCAGGAGGTTCTTAGTCTGTCCTATGAGTGTAAGATTCTGTCCAAACTCTGTGTTAATGGTATTGTTTAATCTAGCCATGTGCATAGAATTGTGCAGTCCAGTGCATGGAATTCATGTTCTTTAATCTAGCCATGTGCTGATGCACATTGTTTAATGAGTACTCTTGTACCATAGCTCTGATGGTCATTTTGTAGCTGTGTGAGGGTCATTTTTGTAGCCATTTAGTACTACTGGTGCTAATCAGTGGATTAGAAAATGTTTGCAGTACAAGAGTACTCACTTTGCAAATTATTTGATTGTTTAAGGTCAGAGAGATTCAATGTCAGAAGCTTAAAATTCACCTAGTGTTATATTATTAAAGTTGGCTATATTATTAAAGTTGTTTCCCAAGGATGCTTAAAGTTCATTTTTAATTCAGTGGCTAGTCATTTAGGGTCCTACATTGTTTTAAGATGCTCATGCTATGGTTGTTTATATTGCAGGAAGATGACAACTGTGGTGTTGTTCTCTGGGTTGACCCAGAGTGGCCTCCTACATTGCAGAATGCCTTGTTGAAGCTATGGGAAATGTATCATGACAGCAAGAGTGATAGGAGGAAGGATAACCTGGAGAGTTCATTCACTATTCACCAGTTGACTGAAGAAAAAAATAATCTAGAGGCCAACTATGACAAATTGGTTGAAGATGTGCACCAACTGTTCAATGCTCAAGAGGATAGGATGGTAGATTTCAGCTATTTGCAGGCTAAGATGCAGAATGTGCATGTTTCTGATTCAGTATCTGACATGAAGACAGAGATGGGGAAGAAAGATGCAGAGATCTTCAAGCTGCAGGAGAAGTATAAAGTACTGATGAACCTGACAGAATCTCAAGGCACTTGCATCAGGAACCTGAAGTTTAATCATCTAAAAGAGAAGGAAGTGCTTAGTACATCCACCAGGAACCTGCAATTCCAGGTTGATGAACTCAAAAAGTCTGAGGAAAAGCTCACCCAGGAGAACACCCAGCTGCTCCTTCACATGGGTGATCTCAAGAAGGGGCATGAGAAGCTCACAGCAAGGAGGGATCAGCTAAAGATTCAGATTGCTAAACTGTTGAAGTCAGAGGAGAAGAACAAGCAGAAATTGAAGGGGATCCTGGACATCTTGTCAGAATGAAGATGTAGAGGAAGAGCAAGAGCAAGATCCAGATCAACATGAAGAAGAAGAATGCTTGCTTTGCTGACCTTTTGTGAAGTATGGTGTTGTTGTGAACTAAGTTATGTACTATGTTGTGGCTTAAAGTTGTTGTGAACCACTATGGTGTTGTGGTGAACCACTATGTTGTTGCTTTAAGTTGTTGTGAACCACTATGGTGTTGTGGTGAACCACTATGTTGTTGTTGTGAACCACTATGTTAACTCTTAGTTGCTGTGAACCACTATGTTAATCAATATGTTGTTGTTGTGAACCAGTAAGTTGTGAACCTTGTTGTGAACCTTGTTGTGAACCTTGTTGTGAACCACTATGGTGTTAGGCATTTAGGGTCCGTCGACGTCGAGACCCCCCTAAACCAAAGTGGTTAGGCATTTAGGGTCTGTCGACGTCGAGACCCCCCTAAACCAAAGTGGTTAGGCATTTAGGGTCCGTCGACGTCGAGAACCCCCTAAACCAAAGTGGTTAGGCATTTAGGGTCCGTCGACGTCGAGAACCCCCTAAACCAAAGTGGTTAGGCATTTAGGGTCTGTCGACGTCGAGAACCCCCTAAACCAAAGTGGTTAGGCATTTAGGGTCCGTCGACGTCGAGAACCCCCTAAACCAAAGTGGTTAGGCATTTAGGGTCCGTCGACGTCGAGAACCCCCTAAACCAAAGTGGTTAGGCATTTAGGGTCCGTCGACGTCGAGAACCCCCTAAACCAAAGTGGTTAGGCATTTAGGGTCCGTCGACGTCGAGAACCCCCTAAACCAAAGTGGTTGGGCATTTAGGGTCCGTCGACGTCGAGAACCCCCTAAACCAAAGTGGTCAGGCATTTAGGGTCCGCCGATGTCGAGAACCTCCTAAACCAAAGTGGTTAGGCATTTAGGGTCCGTCGACGTCGAGAACCCCCTAAACCAAAGTGGTTAGGCATTTAGGGTCCGTCGACGTCGAGAACCCCCTAAACCAAAGTGGTTAGGCATTTAGGGTCCGTCGACGTCGAGAACCCCCTGAGCCAAAGTGGTCAGGTAAACAAAGTGGTTAGGCATTGCCAATAACCTTAATCAAACCTTAACATTGCAAATAACACTAATCACCAAATTGATAGCATAACATTGCCCATAACATTAAGATAGTTGATAGCAATTCAGTACACTCAAACATAATCATCCAACCAGTTTGACTTGTTGGTTCAGTACAATCAAACCTAAGCATCCAACCATGCCATGGTTCAGGACACAAAACATTGATCACTTGCCATAGTTTTGAGAAACAACAACTCATTTCACACACTCATCAGTTACCACTAGGATCAAACCACCTCATCCAACCAGTGTGACTTCTTGGGGCAGAAGATGTAGAAGGAGTTGCATATCTTGGGGCAGTGAATGGCCTTGCACCACTAGTTGATGGGTGTGAACTTGCACCAGTCCTTGCACCAGACCTTGCTCCAGATCTTGCACCAGTCCTTGCAGGTGGAGGCTGTGATCTTGGTGCAGGCTAGGATCTTGCAGGTGGAGGCTGTGATCTTGCAGGTAGGGGCTGTGATCTTGCAGGTGTAAGTTGCTGTTGTGACCTCTTGGTCTTGCAAAAAGAAGTGAGATTGGTATTAGTAGACAATATTAAAATATTAACAAATGCACTAGTCAACAAATAAAAAAGAAGTGAGATTTGGTATTACCACATGTTTGTTTTTCCTCATAGCCAAATCTGGTTTCAATTGTTTCAGGCAGTTGGTGTATCTATGGCCTTGGAGACCACAGTTAGAGCATGTTATTGTGGCCATTCTACTGCTGTCTTTTGGCTTTGGCACTTCAAACTTGCCCTTCATCCTCTTCTCTTGCTTTCTTCCTCTCCTAACATGAAATTCTGGTGGCTCTATGTCTGGTCCAGGTGTCCTTATCCAGTCATGTTCACCAGGAACAGGAAAGATCATAGGTTCATATGCTGCCACATAAAATGGTTTTCTGAAGAATTTACAAACAAAGTCCTCTGGAAACCTCTTGGCCTTGTTAATTGCTGAAATTGCATGGTTACATGGTAGGCCACTGAGGTCCCATTTTCTGCAACCACATGTATGATTATCCAAGTTCACAGGGTGTGTTTGCTGCCCACTGGTCACTTGCCATAAATTAACACCAGCTTGAATGGGTTTGCAATATCTAGCCCTCTCCTTTTCCAGCTCTAACTTCTCAGCATAGTGTGGTGTGATCTCCCAGAAAGCTGCCTTTCCTCTCTCTCTCTCTCTCTCTCTTCTCATGCCACCTCACCATTTGCTTGTCCTTAATACCATCAACCATAGTCCTAATAGGCTTTTTCCTAAAATCAAGGATATACTTGTTGAACACCTCAGATAGGTTGTTAACAACCAAATCTGTCTTGCAGTTAGTGTCAAAAGCATGCCTTGCCCATGTATTCTTAGGAATTGCATTAAGCCACTTCCAAGCATCCACACACTCATTTCTCAAATCATTCATAGCAATATTAAACTTATATTCATTGTAAGCATAACTGGCATTATCCATGCATTTCTTTAGATCTTCCCCCCTAAAACCAGCATTCTGGAAATTTGCATATAAGTGTCTAAGACAATATCTCTGGTGGCAGTTTGGAAATACTCTATTCACTGCATTGAGTAGCCCCTGTTGAAATTACAACAACAAACTAAGCTACTGACTACAGATATAGTTGAAAAAAACCAAGAAACTATGCTACTGAAATTACACAGCAAACTAAGTACTTACCTTCTGTCTATCTGACATGATAGTATAAGGACCAAATTGGCCAACTTCTCCTCCTAGACATATCTTGAGTTGGTGCAGAAACCAGCACCAATTTGCTGTATCCTCCTGACCAACAATGGCAAATGCAATTGGATAAATGTTGTTATTGCCATCTCTGCCAGTGGCAGCAAGGATCTGTGCACCTGTGGTCAGCTTAATAAAGCATCCATCAACACCTGTTTTGCAAAAAAAGAACCAATTAAGTCAGTACATAGCAAAGAAACTACAGCAAAGGTGGAATCATGTACATAGCAATGAAACTAAAGAAAAGAAACAAGTAACTAACCAATGAAAGGTCTGCATCCAGTGAGAAATCCCTCCCTTGCTCCATTTAAGCAGAAAAACATTGCATGAAACCTTGGCCCTGGATGTGGTATTTTTTTGTTGCTTTAGGAACTAGAGTTGTAACTACAACCCTACTTCCAGGGTTTGTCTGCATGATGGTTGCTGCATAGTCCCTTAACCTGGGATACTGCTTCTTGTGCTCTCCTAAGACAGCTTCCACAGCTAAGTTTTTGGCCCTATAGGCCATGTGCTTAGGAACCTCAACACCATACTTCTCATTGCAGGCATCAATCAGAGTTTGTATGCTAGTGGTTGGATCAGACCTGAACAATGACTCATATGTCTTTGCAAGCCACTTTGCACTAACCCTGGAAGACTCTGTACTGGTAGGGCAAGTGTGCTCCAGGTTCATTTTTTTATAGCAAAAGTCTTTTCACCTTTGATCACAGCAGCAACAATGTGGAACTGACAGTGCTCATTTCTGCAACTTGCAATGATCCTTTGGTCAGAGTTTCTATGATATCTGAAATCTCTTGCCTGTGAAATGTGCAAGCTCAACAGAGCATCTCTGAATTGCTGCTGATTTGTGAAGCACATGTACTTACATAATTGCTGGTGTGGGTGCTCCATTTTTTCATTGAACCATATCCTAGGTTTTCTTTTCTGTGCCCTACTCTTCTTATTTTTCTTTAGGACAAATTGCAGTGGCTCATGCCCATCATCTTCACTATCCATCAGCCAACCAGTTTCTTCTTCATCTGATGAAGGAATGAAATCTTTCTTCAACTCCTTTAAAACACTAGAATGTGTTCTAGTGGTGGGGCACCTCCTAATTGGCAGCTTCTGTTTCTTCTTTGGAGGTTCTACCTGCAACTGTTGAGCTAACTCCACATTCAAGCTCTCCTCCATCTCTTCATCCCCACTCTCTTCCTCCTCCATCTCAAACGGATCCTCAACCTCAGTGTCACCCTCATAATGAAGTTGTTCCTCCTCTTCTGACTCATCATCTGAATATTCATCTTGATCATCTGCTAGTTGTTCCTCATCTGCTTGTCTCTTTCCATCTATTATCTCTGTGTCTTCAGAAATCCTGTACTTCTCCAAGTAGTTGTCACTGTCATATGCCCCTTCTGAATTATCACTACTGTGATATCCCTCCTGCAACAAGACTTCATCCTCCATCACAGATTTCAGCTTTTGTTTACCTAGATTTTTGCTCTCTTGTGTGCAAAAACCACTAGCACCAACATTGGTACTACTACTACCCTGACTATTAAAAACAACACCTTGGTCATCAACAGCAAGCACAACTGGCTCACTGAGATCATACACAACTGGTGGTGCATAAAGAATGGTCTGTAGTTCAGCATTTCTCTGAATTACAACACTGTTAGTGGCTGTTGCTCTAACTAACACATTCAAAACTAAAGTATGCTCATGTTGCTTCTTAATATTCTGCAATTTAATGTTTGTGTCAATCAAGTCTAAGCCATGCTCTCTCTGCTCTCCTATGCATGTGTTCTTCATGTGATACAATTCATCAGAGAATGTAAATCCTTGTGTATGCAACAGTGCATACAGATTGAGAAAAGTGACATCAGAACTGCATGTCTTTCTATCCAAATTATGTAGGGCATCAAAGTGAATCCTAACATCCCAGATAGCCTCCTCCACACTACAAGTGCCAGCAAATTTGGACATTTTCATTAACACTAACCCTAGCCCCCAAATTGGAAGAAAGAACAGAGGAGAGGGAGGAGGACTTACAGCACCCCACCACATCCATGGGTCCAGTGATGGCTAGTGAAAGGGTTGGCGACCCACATCTCTGCCATCCGCAAGCGCTGCTCCATGCTCAGCGGGGCCTCCTCCATTTCTTCCTCGCCGCTCGAGTAGTACGACGAACTGTCGCCGTCATCCTCGGCCAATCCTGGGTGCGCATCGGGCCCGAGGCCAGGAAGATCTCCGTACCCGCCCACACCGCCACCGCTGCTCGAGCTGCCGCCTACACCGCCGCCGCCCGGATTCGCCGTCGCCATTGACACAGAGGAGCACGGGGAGGAGAGGGAGAGGGGAACGAGAGTTAGGGTTCGAACTGGCGGCTCGGTTCGACCTAGCCTGTTAGGTCGGCCTCGTCCTAGTCAGCGCACCGGGCACGCGCCGATTCGGCCAGCGTGTCACCTGACATGTGGGCCCGACCTGTCGGATACGCGGTCAATACGCGCTTATACGGCTGTCAGCCCGTTATGCATCACTTAGGCCCTGAGTTGGTACTGAACTGCGACATGCACGAGTAGTGGTACTGATTCGTGAGTAGGTGAGCAAGTGTGGTACCAACGTGCAATTAACTCGACCTCTGGCCACATCGATTGACTTTACCTAATTTGGTTGTTCGGTCCAGTCAGCCCCCTGCTCCCATGGAAACTCCGCCTCACAACCCCATCTCGCCCCCCTCCCCGCCCCCGGTCGCCGATGGCTCCCCGGCGGCCGACGCTGGGGCGGATGGAGAGGAGCCGGCGGGGGAGTTCAGCGCGGGGCTGGAACCCCTGTGGTCGCTCCTCTTCGGCACCCCGGAGGAGCTGGAGCCCATGTGGTCGCCGCCCAGGGGATTCGACGTCGGCGCCGAGTTCGCCGCCGCGGCAGCGGGCCCGGATCCCCTGGTGGACGACGGAGGAGGGCCCTGGGACGGTGCCGAGTGGAGGTCAACGGGGCTCGTCGCCGGCGAGGGCGTGTCGGCGACGACCCGGGCGCCATCCCCGCCCACCGCGGCGCCGGGCTTCGCGGAGTTCGAGCCCCCAGCGTCAGATTCATCGGAAGGCGCTCCAGGGGTGAGCCCGCTTGATCACCTTGATGATTATTCACGTATGCCGGAATCTCCGTCTACTCCTGTTGCTGTAGACATGCGGGAAAAGCTCGTGTTCGTCTCTGACTCCACGCCGGTGCCGGGGTCTCCTCAGTCACCATGGGGGTCTTGCTTGGAAGCCAATCTAGAGGAGAATGCACCGACGTGCACGCTGAACACCATGTCGTCGCCTCCACAACTTCCGCCGGATGATGACGATTTGGTGGAGGCAGAGGATGCTCCCAAGTATTTCTCTCCTTCAGAGAATATTGCCTCAGCAAGCATGGCTGCTGTTGATTTGAACGCGGAGTATGACCCCAAGGGGAATGCCGATGGTTGCGGTACCTCAGGTGCTACCAGTACAAATGACACGTCCCTTTGGGGATCACGGAGGACTGCGAAGACCATGGCGGCAGCAAATGCCACACCTTCAGAACCAAAAGCACGCTCATCTAGATCCTCCAAGCGGCGCCCTGTGGACTCAGATCTGGGAAGAAGCAGTGAAAGGCACAACCTTTCTGTATCCACCACTAAGCCGATCAAAGAGACCACCACTACTGCACCAGACATAGTTGATAAGCTGATCAAAGAGATTACCAGTACTGCACCAAACACAGTTGACGAGCCCATCAAAGAGGCCACCACTACTGCACCAGCCACAGTTGATAAGCCGATCAAAGGGACTACCACCACTTCAGCAGACACAGTTGATAAGCTGATCAAAGAGACCACCACTACTGCACCAGACACAGTTGACTTGCGCAACAGGGTGGAACAACATAGGTCAGCAGAAAATGTTAAGATGCAAAGCACCTCCAGTGGCCATGAGAACAAAGGAGGTGGTTTCAGTAATCAGATTGTAGTGGCTTTACCAGCCGTGAATTATAGGTCCGCCAAGCGCGGCGGAGTCTCTGTTCGTGCCCCAAGGAAGACTAAGACGGCTGTAAAGGCATCATCATTGGATTCAGACAGTGTACCACCTATCTCGCCAGTGGTAAACAGTGAACCTTCAATGCATAAAGCAGAGTCTAATCATCATGTACGACCTAGCAAGTATGATCTTGACCCTGAGAACTGCTTGCCATCGGACAAAGTGGACAGTAGTGGTATTGTACCGTGCAATGCGGGGTTGATGAGTGCGGAGTCGCACGTGGTCAGTGAGATGCCCCAACAACATGATGGAAAATCTTCTAAGCCTCCAAGGGCAAAGAGGGCGAGGGTATCGACAGGTAAATGCTCGTCAAATTTGAAGAGGACAAAGAAAAATGGTGGCTCAATTTGCCAATCGCCAACTGTCACAATGATGCCAGATCCGAACAACAGTTCCAAAGTCATCATGGATAAGAAATTGGTTGATTCGGAAATGGTGGATAGTGTTAATGGATCCTGTTGTTTTGTGGGGGAGGCAGTGCCGGAGGAGGAGGCTAGACAGAGGTGGCCTCACCGCTACGAGAAGAATCATCACTTTGTGGAGAAGGTAGGCATTTGGCTCCACTGTCTGCTCTTTGCATGGCTGCATCATATACTTGATATAAGAACGGGATATTTGTTGGTGTAGATTGATTCAGAATAAACAAATAGTTCTGTGGATTTTAAGGCTTGTCAAGAGTAGAATCTTTTACTAGAACTATATTCACATGCTCATCACAGCGGTGCACAACCATAAATATAGCAAGGAGTGCTGATTAGTACACATGCAAATCATCAATACCTTCCTAGCAACAATATCCAAGCATGTAGGAAAACGTCAGAGAACATACGTATCAAATGAGGTACATGTCAGAATTCACAATAGGTAGTAGCAAGTAGTACCATAGAAGGTGGTGTAGGACTGTAGATAGACGTTAATGTTAGAGATGTACATAGTTTCCATTTTGGCTGTGTATAATATCCTGTTGTATAAGTGGTTTTCCTGCACATTGACCACACATGTACGTGCATATATACTGAAACAGAAAATAATTTTAACTTCAACCCAGAATATGAAGCCTTGATCATTGTTTTTTTTGCAAGTCTTTGAGCCTAATCGGTTTGGTGCCAATATTTGGCAAGCCAGCATTTGGTAAAATCAAAAGTAGCCAACCAATTGCCTGTCAACATTTTAGACTTGCGAACAATTGGCATCAAACCAATTAGGCTCTTCATCTTGTATGCAGCTAGGGACACAGGAGTTACAGATAACTTTGGACAGTGGTTCAAACAAATGGACATTGAATGCCATATGATAAGAGAAGTGAACAAATGTCTTAAATGAATCACATTGCTAGTCAGGTTGACTAGGTGAAAACCCAAATAATTGTTGACTTGTGTAACATGAAGCACATAATTGCAGGAGAAATTGTATGAATAAACAGGAAAGGACCAACAATTTCTCTTGTGTGCGCAATAGCATAATCTTGTAATAATAAGTAATACCCACAGGCATGTTGGCTTCATAATTTATAGATTCTTATATGGAATTTGTTATTCGTATACTAGTACATACTAGATTTATACTCTGCCTTGTAACAATTGAATTTTACGCAAGTAATGTTTTCTGCTTGTGGTTTCTCTGTTTGAAGGATAAGAGGAGCGATATCCAACCAGTTGCCAAGTGAGCAAAAATGCATTGTCTCTTATACTTTATGAATGATTAAGTTGCTCCTGTTACCAGGCTAACAGCTATGCGTCTACCTTGCATTACAGTGCTGGCAATGCTGTCTTGGATGTCAAATGTCACTATTTGCAAGCCAGCATATCCGGATCTACTTTATGCATTGGAGATTGTGCATTTGTGAAAGTGAGTTCATATTTCTACGCTAATATTTCTTTTATAGTTTTATGTATCTTTATGGTTGTGCCTTCTTCATTTTTATGTCTTCTGAACTCATTAAATGTTTCAAAAAGTTTCCAAAAATAATAACCCATTGATCAATCTCATGCATTTGTTTTCCATTTTGTAGAGTTTTGCATCTCGGTGATCACGTTCATGTATTTTTTTTGCAGAATCTTTATCTATGTTTATCTAGACCTGATGCTTGATTACAAACATGTTTTTGTTATTGTGTTATATAAAACTAATATTTATGAAGATGTCAAAAACTTTTTTGTTGCACAACTCTAACAGGGTTAATCTTGTGCAGGGTCCAGAGGGAAAGCCAGATTACATAGGCAAGATACTGGAGTTCTTTGAAACAGTTGCCGGTGAATATTACTGCAGAGTGCAGTGGTTTTTCAGAGCTGAAGACACGGTGAGTTCTGTTGTCCTGGCTGTTTGACTGAGAATTACGTATCTCTTAAGAAACATTTTCAGCTGATGAGTATTGTTGAAGTGTTTATGTGGACTGCCTAGCCCTTACCATCAGTTCAGACTCTTGGTTGCATGGGATAGTGCATGAAGCTTAACATGGTATCAGAGCCCAAGGTCTTGGTTCAAGTCCTGGCTTTCCCAATTTATCCAAAAATTGTTGTTCCGCCCTTTGTGTTCACGTATAGGCCTCTTGAGCCATACCTCTGACTCTATCCACGTGTTCTCCGCGTCACACGTGAGAGGGGTGTTGAAGTGTATATGTGGATTGCCTAGCCCTTTCCATTACTTCGGACTTTTGGTTGTGTTGGCTAGTGCATGAAGTTTAACAAGTATGAAAGTTGATAATGCATTTTTTTTGTTTTGGAGTTGAGAATGCAGTTTATTTTAGAATCTCTAACCATGTTTTTTTCAACCTCTTATTCGATCTCAGATCATGGAAGACCAAGCACAGTCTCATGACCCAAGGAGGCTCTTTTACTCAGATCTGAAGGATGACAATGCTCTAGACTGCATTGTCTCCAAAGTGTCAATTGTGCAAGTTTCTCCTTGTGTATGGATTCATCTTGTATCTTAGATATTTTCTTGTGATGTCTGGTTTCCCAATATTTGTTCCAACTGAGAAGTAATGTTATTTATTTATGTTACAGGTTGATAACCAGTCAAAGTCAATTCCTTCACCCCAGTATTACTATGACATGAAGTACTCTCAGGACTACAGCACATTCTCTACTTTGGAAATGGGTTTGTTTTCTCAAACAACAGTGATGCACATGTGGCTATGCATGAATTTAAGAGACCGGAAATACTTTATAGTGCCAACCAATTATGACTTGGATTTGAGAGCGGCTCTCCAAAATTTTGCATTTGTTTCAAGTAGCTTTCAGATTTTGTTTTATTATTGTCAAGCTGGTCATAGTTTCTGAAATATCTTGTTTTGTAATTTGCATTTTGTGTAGTTTCTGTTGTATCATCTTTTCATTGTTGTTATGAGCTTACCTCATCAGTCTGACTTTGTTTCACGAAATGCAGAAGATACACATGCTAGATTGCAATCAAGTCAAGTAAGTAGTATCAGTATGAAAAAGGCAGACTTCAATAAGACGCAAAAGTCTCATGTGCCGAATAAGAAGGATCTCTCTTTGTTAGATCTGTACTGTGGTTGTGGCGGAATGTCAACTGGACTTTGTCTTGGAGCTCATGGTGGCGGTGTGAATCTTGTGACGGTACTTCTACACAAACATCGTATGTATTATAACTTAGTAGGAATGCATGCTTTTTGAATGTTTTGCTCATTGTTTACAGAGATGGGCTGTTGATGATGATGAAGTTGCATGTGAAAGCTTCAGAATGAATCATCCAGAAACTCGGGTACTGTGGCTTTCATAATTTCATGGCCCATGCTATATTTTTCTCAGTATAGTTTTTAATGCAATTTCTGATCCATTTTATACACACTGTCATGCTGCTTCAATAGGTCCGCAACGAAACTACCGATGATTTCCTTGAATTGCTGAAAGAATGGCAAAAATTATGCAAACAATATGTGAAGGAAAGTGAAGTAAATGACCATGCTGATGCTATAACAGAATTCAGTAATGGGGGTCCAGATGATTCTGCAGTCCCTCCTGAAGAGCTTGAAGTATGGAAGTTAGTTGATATTTGTTTCGGTGATCCCAGTAATGTCAGAAAGCGCTGCTTATATTTTAAGGTTTGCGATGATTTATTGATTAGTTTCCTCTTCTTTTAAAACTATAACAGAGGCAGCTTAATTACTTGTCAGATCTACCAGTGGAAGCAGACAGTTCAAATCCCTAATTCCATTTGAATCAAACTAACACGCGATTGCTCCTGTGTCATATTTTTTATTTACAATGGAATATACAGGTCTCAGTAGGCTTAATCCAAACCAAGGTAGAAGATAATATATGAGTCACTTTAGTCCCTATAAATATCCCTCCATTATACTCCCTCCGTTCGGAAATAACTGACACGAGGAGACAAGATTTTGAACTGTCGGTTCAAAATCTTGTGACCTCGCGTCAGTTATTTCCGACGGGGGAGTAGCTATTATCTATTATAAAGGGGGCCCTGACTAGTCCTTCAATTTGTCAAAGGGTCCACCAAGTATTTCCGTTTAGATTTTTTACCAACGGCGAAACATATAAATGATTTCCTATCAAATAAGTACGTTCACTCTCTTGCCTTAACCCTGTAGCAAAGCTCTTCCATATGTCCATAGATCACATACTTTTCTTCTCTTTTGTTCATATATGCTTCTATGCTTAACTAAATTTGCTATTTTCTTATGCAATATGTATGCAGGTCCGTTGGAAGGGTTATGGCCCTAATGATGACACGTGGGAGCCAATTGAAGGATTAGGGTATGCAATTTTTTATCTTACCAAGACTCATTTCACGTAATATGAACAGTCCCACTTTTAAAATGCAGGAACTGCAATGATGCAATTAAGGATTTTGTTATTGAAGGTCATAAGCGAAAGATACTACCACTTCCTGTGAGTGTTATTCTTCAAAGTCAGCTTTGGTGAAATTAAGTATACTGAGTATATGACTGTCAACTAGTAGATTAGATCCTTTCCCTGAAAAAGGAAACTAAACATAGATAAAAAAATCAAGTACGATTCAATATTTGACCGTCAAATAGAGATCCAAGAACACATTGCGAACACGTCTATGCAATTTTGACATGATGCAGAATTTTTATTTTCTTGAAGGGGAGCCTTGGCGCAGTGGTAAAGCTGCTGCCTTGTGACCATGAGGTCACGGGTTCAAATCCTGGAAACAGCCTCTTGCAGAAATGTAGGGAAAGGCTGCGTACAATAGACCCAAAGTGGTCGGACCCTTCCCCAGACCCTGCGCAAGCGGGAGCTACATGCACTGGGGCTGCCCCCTTTTTGAAGAAGCTTAGTAGAACAAAAACTGATTACATGAGGTGCGGTTTCAGTACTACTAGGTGCGAGGAGGAGGTTAGCCTTGATGGGTAGGTGGTGCCTCAGAAGGACACCTTTCGATATTTGGGGGTCAATGCTGCAGAAGGATGGGGGTATTGATGAAGATGTGAACCATCGAATCAAAGCCGGATGGATGAAGTGGCGCCAAGCTTCTGGCATTCTCTGTGACAAGAGAGTGCCATAGAAGCTAAAAGGCAAGTTCTATAGGACGGCGGTTCGACCCGCAATGTTTTATGGCGCCGAGTGTTGGCCGACTAAAAGACGACATCTTCAACAGTTAGTTGTGGCGGAGATGCGCATGTTGAGATGGATGTGTGGCCACACGAGGAAGGATCGAGTCCGGAATGATGATAGAGTTGGGGTAGCACCAATTGAAGAGAAGCTTGTCCAACATCTCTGAGATGGTTTGGGCATATTCAGCGCAGGCCTCCAGAAGCTCCAGTGCATAGTGGACGGCTAAAGTGTGCGGATAATGTCAAGAGAGGTCGGGGTAGACCGAATTTGACATGGGAGGAGTCCATAAAGAGAGATCTGAAGGATTGGAGTATCACCAAAGAACTAGCCATGGACAGGGGTGCGTGGAAGCTTGCTATCCATGTGCCAGAACCATGAGTTGGTCGCGAGATCTTATGGGTTTCACCTCTAGCCTACCCCAACTTGTTTGGGACTAAAGGCTTTGTTGTTGTTGAAGAATATGATGCAGAATTGTTGTGGCTATGCCTTCCCTTTGTGCTTCCATGTTAGAAATAGTAAGCGAGATCATGTGGGGACAGCAGTATAGGAGGGCTACCCCATAGGTGCGTCCAGCACAGCCTTGTACGGCCCACACAGCTAGGGGCGCACCCCTTGCGTTGCCCTCCAAGAACATATATCCTTTTGTTTTCCCAAAAAAGAATTGTATTTCCTTATTTTGCGGCTGTCTCCATCTATATGTATGGAGACCCCTGACCATTGTATATAGCAGATGAGAAGTTGCCCTAATCTCTCCAGGCCTGCAACCTGCAGCAACAATGCCAGCCCAGCCGAACCTCTCTATCATCACAGCTCAGAATGATTCTGATATCAAAGCCGGCGATCTCTGTTGCACATGCTACCAGGGGTGAACCTATGAACTTCAACGACCGCGTCTCTGTTGCCACCCTCAAGGAGTTCACCGAGCACCCAAAAAAAAACCCAGGCCTGGAGGTTTCTCCGCACGCATCTGCGACGGCGACCGCTGTCGTCAACACTGCCAACATCCAGCGACCCCCCCCCCCCCCCCCCGGTAGCTGCATCCACTGTGGTCTTTGCAGCCATGCTGGGTGCACAGGAGAAGCTTGTGCCGCCCTGATCGATGTTACCGTAGGGGTGGCGTGGCCGCACCATCGATGATCACGGCGATAGTCACCCTCAGCGGCTTGCAAGTTGGTGTTCCCAACCAATGGTGCCGAGGGTGACGTGTTACTTGGCTTAATCAATGTGAGCAGTGATTTGCAGGTCAGGGCACACTGGCAAGTGCGAAGGCGTGGTTAGCGTCCTACCACCTGACGGGTTTGGCAAAACTGTGATACTGCCACAAGGAGCGCAAGCATGGCCAACCCTCCTGAGAGGACTTCACCGCGCATATCAGCCGATGCTTTGGTCCACCCTCGGGCAGCAACCCGTTTGGCGAGATTATTTTGCTTACCACTTTGGTATGCCGACTACCAGAAACAATTTCTAGCCCTCAAGGTCTTCCCCGAAGACGAGGAATGTGGCATCTTTATGAACGGCCTTGACGAGCCCCTCAAGGTCTAATTTCTCATCTTCAAGGCAACACCGAGGATGCCATGGAGTCACATGCTCGTCTGAGCAACTGGTGCCGTGCATGACCGCTGCCCAGCCAAGTCGGTCAGGTCGCTCATCCCATCCTGTGGTCGCTTGGGGGACTTACTCAGTGTGCTACGTTCCTCCTGGCCGTTCAAGAGCTATCTTTGACCGATAATACGTTACCACTTTCCCAACCAAAAAAGAGTGACTATAACCCCTTTAAATGTTCAAAATTTTAATTTGAAGATCTGTTATAAATATTTATTTTATTTCTTTATTTTCCATTCTATTCTTGAGGGGTTACTATTTTTTCGCGCGCGCGCGCACACACACACACAGTTTGGGAGTCAAACTGGCTCATAGCCTTGTCCCAATCTTCCCTCACGACCTCACCTCATGATCATATAAAGTGGATTGGGAGTCAAACTGGACACATCTAACTAATATGTGGAGCTATCACAGTGGCAACCGACGTGGTGCTTGTTTCATAGGCGAGCCTTTTTGCTGCCTGTTTGAAGACACAGAAACTTTTTGGCTTGATTATCCACTGCGTGCACACAGACACTAGCACTACCACGACAAATCAAAATTCACATACCATCTTCACATAAGTAGCGCTTTTACAGCAGCAAGCTATGTGGTGCTTGTTTGATAGGCCAGGTCACATATTCGAAGAAACCCGTCCCATACCGCTGCCACCGACACCTCCGCGCCAACTGTTCGGTCATCTGCCCTTTCAAGTTGGATTTGTCGGGCACACCATATTCCTCTCTACCTAGGTGGATTTGCCACTACCCATTAGACCACCTTAACCTCTCCTCCATGGTGTAAAGGTCAAGTACTTATCATGACTGTTGTCACTGCAGTATAGTTAGTCCATGTAAATTCTTTCTCTCATGGTTGCTATGGCCTCATTGGTTAATATTACTTTTTTCATATCTTGTTTGTGTATGTTTTCAGGGTGCTGTTGATGTCGTATGTGGTGGTCCACCATGCCAAGGCATTAGTGGCTACAACCGCAATAGAGAATTTGATGAACCATTTAAATGTGAAAAAAACAAGCAGATTATTGTCTTTATGGATATCATGCAATTTTTGAGGCCCAAATACGTCTACATGGAAAACGTCCTTGATATATTGAAATTTGCTGATGCAACACTTGCAAAATATGCTCTAAGTCGCCTAATTGGTATGCATTACCAAGCCAAACTAGGGATCATGGCTGCTGGATGTTACGGCCTTCCACAATTTAGGATGCGTGTATTTTTATTGGGCTGTCATCCTGAAGAGGCAAGTATGATTTTCTTGTATTTTATTAACTGGGACACTGGGAGCCAGCCCTATTGGAAAATCATGTTCTGATATTGGAAAATTACTTTATTGTTGCCTAATTACCATTTTTACTCTGTAGAAATTGCCCCCATTTCCTCTGCCTACACATGGAGCGATTGTGAAGAATAATTGCCCATTGGCTTTTGAGGTAACCATGAATTGATGAAATTCGGTCTGTGATAAGAAGATAGTGTGTATCCCACCTTAGAAATGCATTTGTATGGAACGATTTCAGTTCGCTCTTTGCATCTCACATTATTTACCTGTCAAAAATGAGGACGTGCTTTCTCTGGCATGCTTACTGCATTGTATGTTTACACTCGTTCTGTGTGTTGTATTCTGTTTTGCTTGTCCATCATCTGGGAATTTTCACCTGTTGATGCCTGCTATGATGTCTTTGTTTTTCCAACTAGGCAGAGTATTCAGACCTCCAGTGTGAACCTGACACATTTTTTTAATCTTGTAGCGTAATTTGGTTGGGTGGTCTGACAGCACATCAGTACAACTAGAGAAGCCAATTGTCCTTGAAGACATTCTTTCAGATCTTCCAAAAGTAATTGAAAATCTTATAAGAGTTCTTAAATCTCTAATTTTAGTAACCTTTTGGTTCATAAGCTGTTGTAAACTGTTAGGTGGGAAATGCAGAAGATCGTGATGAAATGCCATATGTAAAGGGCCCTCAAACGGAATTCCAAAGATACATTCGGACATTTAGTTCTGGTGGGTCTAATATTTTTCTATGCTTATATTCTGAAGATACTAATTGTTGAAATAGGAAATAGTGTAGGGTTGTTAGGCAAATCTGATAGACAGGTCTATAATGGACCTGTCTAACGCGCGATGGTGCACAACCATCCCCACACGACTACACTCTCAGGAGCTTAGGTTGGGACCCTTTGGTGGAAGGAGGGAGAGGGGGATATTTTTTTTGCATTGTATAGAACCGATTTTGTTCAGTACTAATGGTGGGGAAACTCAGGAAAAATAACAATTGAAAAATAACATAATTCAATTGAAAACTATTGATAACATAATTCAATCGAACCGATTCAAGTGTATTGTTTTGTTTTCCCAGTAGTTTAGGGTTTGGGTGTGTCCCTTAGGGTGTGTTTGGTTGATGCCCACACTAGCCCACCTACCAAATGTTGGCAAGAGTTTACTTGCCAAATTTTTGGCCAAGGAATCCCCCACCCTCAATTGACCATTTATTTGGTAAAAATCTGTGCAAGGAAGGGGTGGACATCCATCGGTAACCAAAATTTTGGAAACAAAGCAAACAGTGACCGAAATTTGATAGCCAGCCAATTTTTTGGCAGGGCTAGTGTGGGCAGCAAACCAAACAGACCCTTTCCTTGTACTGTATATTTGCCCTTTGGGTTGTTGGAATAAGCAGTCTCCATTTGAGCCTTTCTCCAGTATTGGCATGTTGGATGTCATAAACTAAATTTAGAAGGGTATCACATAATTTACTCCTTTTTATTTTCGCTGTAGTTTCCGTAATTTTTATTTAGTACCAAACCTTTCATAATTCTGTTTGAAACTCACATAAATTTCTTCCACTGCAGAAGTGCAGGGTCCCAAATCTCATGCCGCAAAAGCTAAGTCAAAAAAATCTAAGCCAAAATTGTATGACCATCGGCCGTTGGCACTGGGTCATGATAACTACTTAAGGGTTTTGCAAATTCCCAAGAAAAAGGTTTGCCGAGAAACTTATATGTTAGCATTTCATCTTTGATAAATCACCCCCTTCAATCTCACCAGTCCTATTCCAGGGAGCTAATTTTAGAGACCTTCCGGGAGTCATAGTTGGTCCTGACAATGTGGCTAAACTGGATCCAACAAAGGAAAGAGTACTTTTACCATCTGGTCGTCCTCTGGTAAGATGCTTAAGATACACCATACTTCTCTGTATGTGCAATTTAAAACTTGCCAGGTTGTGGTTTCATATTTTCATTTCAGGTGCTTGATTGTGTACTGACATACGAGGATGGTAGATGCTTAAGGTTGGTTTCAATTGATTTTAGTAGTACACTGCTGTTTCATAGATATGGTTTCTTGTTTCTGATTTAACTGTCTCTTGTATGATATATTGTAGACCTTTTGGTCGACTATGGTGGGATGAGGTAGTCGGAACTGTGCTGACGTGTCCAAATATTTGTATGCAGGTTACCTATGATTCCATCTTCTTTATTCACTTGGCTCATAACTTTAAAATATCTCATAAGAAACTAAGAGAATATGTTTCAGGCCTTGATACATCCTGCGCAGGACAGACTGCTCACTGTTCGTGAAAGTGCTCGATTGCAAGGTTTTCCTGATAGCTACAGGTTTCGTGGAACAGTCAAAGACAGGTACTTGTTTACATTGTTTCTGTAAGTTGTCACGTCAGGGTTGAGCGCTTCAATTTCTTGTAATACTCTATTCTGAGATAGTTGGAACCCATTACTTTTTTTCCCATCCATGCAGCCTTGCAACATCAGCAAGTCATGCATCCCCACTAAACTTATTTTCCTTCCATCTTCTTAAGCCACGTCATCAGGTCCACTAATTGCAATTGGCTTGCCAATCTTTAGGCAAGCCAAAAAATTGGCTACCAATTGGTTGGTCACCAACGTACTTAGCCAACCAAACTTACCAAAAATTGGCAAGATTTGAAATTGCCAAATGTATGACAAAATTTGACTCATATGCTTAATGCAGGGTCTTTTCCCCTTCCCTTTGCTGCATGCCTTATCTTCTCCCTCCCCATTGGTTGCACATATACCGCCCTCATCCTCGGCCTCGCTGCCCATAATCTCCTTGCCTCTGCGCAACGACACCGCCACCACTCTTTTCATATAGGTCATTTGTTGAGGTCGTCATATAGAATTCTCAGCATAGTCCATACGCCATACTCAATATGAATTCTAACTGTTTCTAATGATTTCCTGCAGCAACGTGTGGGGTATCTTTTAGTGTACATAAGATTATATGATATTTAGATAGTGGCCTGTAGCATAATGTTAACATGTGATGAGCCTGGCTGCAGGTATCGCCAGATTGGAAATGCTGTGGCCGTACCCGTTGGCCGTGCACTTGGGTATGCCTTGGCCATGGCCAACCTGAACAAGACTGGAAATGATCCCCTCATGGAGCTACCACCCAAGTTTGCATTCTCTCATATAGAAGGCACTCCTTAGTCAGACTGGCAAAACCTAACGGTTGACTTTTCCACCTGGGTTTAAGTCTCGTCATCTCCGTTCATTCTCCGCTAGAAAAGCTGGGTACCTCATGGTCGTGAATATCATTAGGACTCGTGAATATCGTTAGGGCATGCGCATTTTAACATAAGTCTTGATTCATTTTATTGCCATGTTGTACCTTGTAACATCTTAGTTTCTTAGAAGTTCCTGTAGGCAGGTGTAAGTTGCTCAGTATGGTTTGTCCTGAGAGAACCTTGTGTTGTACTGTAAAAGAATGTAGGTATCATAACTTTGTCACATACATTTGTTAGAAGCTCACATGGGCAGGTGTAGGTGGCTGCAGTGGATCTCCTCTGCCTTTGTTGTACTATAAAGACTATGTATGTATGTATGTATGTATAGACAAGCTGAGTGGTCAGGGGAATAAAATGTACACCTTCTGACGTGTTGGTGGTGTTCTATATATACTTGTATGTATTTTCCTGTGAGTGAATGTAAGAAACGCCTAAGAGCATCTTCAACAAGTGATGTAAAACTGGTTTCCTGGATTTTTTGCCTTTCTCTTTTACGTCTCAATTGCATACGCATTAAAACAGAACTTGATACGATAATTAAAACTCATGTCAAGAATCGAGATCTTTTGTTCTTTCTTCCTTTTTGGGTGCGATCTGATCAAGCCAATGGAAATACTCCAGGAACGAGAACCGATCGGTATGCCAACTAATCAGCCTCCAATAATTATCATGTTACCCGGATGGCCGGATGATACGATCCGATCCCGTGCATTGGGTCTTTGGGCATCGTCAGCACAGCAGCCGGGCTATAAGGATTCTAGTTTCGTTATAACCTGAGTTGATATCCCGCCCAAGCACGCCGCGTGCAGTTGACTCGCGCCTCCGCTGATCCGCTCCGCATCAAGAACCCAAGATCCAAGCTAGGCCACTGCGGAAGCCATGGATGATCCGCAGCAAGCAGAAATGGCTCCGCCGGAAGACGCGCCGGCCGGCGTCCCCGCGCATCCCCTGCCACACTCGGTGCGCGGCGTCTTCCTCAACTACATCGGTTACTGGCGGCCACGGTTCTTCGCCCGTCCCTCGGCGCGCCGCCCGGCGGTCGACTACGGTGACCTCGACTTCCTCCCCGACTATATAGCCGGGGGTACAACTCCATCCTGGACCACTGCAACGGGCTCTTGCTCTACGGCAACGCCTGGCTGTACTGCGTGGCCAACCCCGCCACGAGGCGGTGGGAGCGTCTCCCGCGCATGGACGCCAACGACTACGTCCCGTATCTCGTCTTCGACCCCGCCCTATCGCGTGGCTACGAGGTGTTGCTGTTCCGCCGCGAGCCCGAGAAGCCCAAGAAGTTCGACCTCATTGAGTTTCTGTCTTTGCTGGATGACATGTCGGTCGGCGAGGAGGACGTAGAGAATGAGGGCCAAGATGAACCGGCTGGAGAACCTTCCATGGATGACTTGCATCGTTTGACGGAATGGCCACAGTCACAATGGACGCTGCCTGTGTTCTCATCGGCCACTGGAGAGTGGCAGGAGAGGTCATTTGTCCGGGAAGGAGAGGCTGTCAAGACGATGGCCAGTATGCAACTGGATGCGGTACAACCCATGGAATGGGGCCCAAGATGGCGCTACAGTGTGTATTGGCGAGGCGCGCTTTACGTCCATTGCCGTGGTGCATTTGTTGCAAGGTATGCATTCTAGATCGAAGTGCATAACTACAAAACTCCTTCAATTATAGTGTTGATATGTTTTTTTTTACTAATTTATATAATCTTTTTTACTTTCTATTCATGGATTTTTTTATATCATCTATACTCCATCCATTCCATAATGTAGTGCTTCCTCTATCCCCGTGCTTCAACTTTGACCGTAAATTTAACTATCAAGATCGATTGCGGCGGGAGCAAAAGTTATATCAGTGAATTCGTATTCGAAAGAAATTTTTAATTATATAACTTTTTCTCCCGCCGCAGTCGGTCTCGTTCGTTAAATTTATGGTCAAAATTCGACCTCGGGAAGCACGGGCGCACTATATTTTGAAATGGAGGGAGTAATATTTTAGACTATTAACATATTTTAGCGAATAAACTTGTGTTTTGTAGGATATCTTTATCAGATGGTAAATACCGGGTATTTAATACACCAATAGATTTTGAGGAAAGCAAACATGCATGTCCTTATCTTGGGAAGTCGGAAAAAGGGGTGTACTTTGTGACAATTCACAAGTACAATAACCTTCTTCGTGTTTGGAACCTCAGTGAATCAAGCGGTCCAATAGATTGGGTACTAAAGCATACTATCGAGCTTGATGAATCTACTTTGTGGGCCGCAACGCGTTTCTACCAACACGAGATTAATGGACCTTGGATCTTAGAGGACAATAACAACGATGATGTGGAAAACAAGATGGTGCCGCTAAAAGAAGATATTGAATGGAACTCCGATGAGATAATGTAATGAGTAACCAAGGCGGTTGTGAAGAACCATACGGTCACATTTATTTCTTGGGTTTTCACCCGTACAAAGAGGTAATTTTCTTAGGGTTGTCATTTATAGGAGTGGCTTATCATTTGAATAGCTCGAAAGTCCAATACCTCGGAAAACTACGCCCAAAAGATTACTGCACAGCGTATTCAAATGGCATATATGAATCATTTATGTACACTCCATGCATGGTTGAGGAGCTTTCAAAGACTCCTCCATAATATGTACGCAAAGGTTACCATATGTGAACTGCAAATGGTTCAACAGTGCAAGAAAAAGTGTATCATAAAGTTCGAGTCTTATTTTCAGCCATGAATACCATATTATTTTATACATTCGCAATCTTCTGAGGTAGTTTGTCATCTGGTTATGTAATTTGTACTTTTTATGCATTTGAACCAACCAGTTGTCTTCTTGCATAGTTCTACCTTCTTTTGAGGGAGCATAATTCTACATGTAAGTACTGCAAAGTGTAGAAATATATGTACTGGTTACATATGTCTTACTTCCCCCACGCTCTTCGATCACTTCTGGGCATGCAAAAGTAGTCCCGTGCTTTTAAATCGTGTCAAATTTTGCACCATGTTAATTATCATAATATAGTTCTATATCAGTTGCATGTGAAAAGGCATTCATCAATGGTAATATCAATGAAGAACTATGTGTCAAACAACCCCCTTTTGAAGGCCACAAGCATCCTGACAGAGTGTATAGGCTTCACAAAGTCCTTTATGGGCTCAAGAAAGCTCCTTCAGCTTGGTATGATACACTCAAGAAGTTTTTGGAAAAGAAGGGCTTCAAACTAGGAGCCAATGATTCCACTCTCTTCACCAAATCTTATGATGGTGATCTATTCACGTGTTAATATATGTGGATGATATTATTTTTGACAGTACTAACTCTCATTACAATGAATAATTTGCAAATTAATAGCCGAAAATATCAAACATCCATGATGGGGGAACTAAAAATATTCTGATTCCAAGTTCATCAAAAACGGAATGACATCTTTATCTCTCAGGAAAAATACCTCAAAGCCGCTTGAAGAAATGTTTCATGGAAAATTGGGAAGACATCAAGACTCCAATGCCAACACATGGACACCTTGACTCCCAAGATAATGATAAACCATTCAACAAAAAGGTATATTGCTCCATTGGCTTTCCGTTGTATCTGTGTGCATCTAGGCCCAACATTTTGCTTAGTATTTGCATGTGTGCACGGAGGGTGAAGAAAACCAGAGATTCAAATCTTCACCCTCCTATGATCACATATCCTTGTCCTGATGACGCTCATCCTGCTAATGTGCTTCGTGAAGGAAATATGCCCTAGAGGCAATAATAAAGCTATTATTTATTTCCTTATATCATGATAAATGTTTATTATTCATGCTAGAATTGCATTAACCGGAAACATAATACATGTGTGAATACATAGACAAACAGAGAGTCACTAGTATGCCTCTACTTGACTAGCTCGTTAATCAAAGATGGTTATGTTTCCTAACCATAGACATGAGTTGTCATTTGATTAACGGGATCACATCATTATGAGAGTAATGTGATTGACTTGACCCATTCTGTTAGCTTAGCACTTGATCGTTTAGTTTGTTGCTATTGCTTTCTTCATAACTTATACATGTTCCTATGACTATGAGATTATGCAACTCCCGTTTACCGGAGGAACACTTTGTGTGCTACCAAACGTCACAACGTAACTGGGTGATTATAAAGGTGCTCTACAGGTGTCTCCGAAGGTACTTGTTGGGTTGGCGTATTTCGAGATTAGGATTTGTCACTCCGATTGTCAGAGAGGTATCTCTGGGCCCTCTCGGTAATGCACATCACTCAAGCCTTGCAAGCATTGCAACTAATTAGTTGCAGGATGATGTATTATGGAACGAGTAAAGAGACTTGCCGGTAACGAGATTGAACTAGGTATTGAGATATCGACGATCGAATCTCGGGCAAGTAACATACCGATGACAAAGGGAACAACATATGTTGTTATGCGGTCTGACCGATAAAGATCTTCGTAGAATATGTAGGAGCCAATATGAGCATCCAGGTTCCGCTATTGGTTATTGACCGGAGACGTGTCTCGGTCATGTCTACATAGTTCTCGAACCCGTAGGGTCCGCACGCTTAAAGTTCAGTGACGATCGTAATTAGGGTTTTTGTGTTTTGATGTACCGAAGGTTGTTCGGAGTCCCGGATGTGATCACGGACATGACGAGGAGTCTCGAAATGGTCGAGACATAAAGATTGATATATTGGAAGCCTATATTTGGATATCGGAAACATTCCGGGTGAAATCGGGATTTTACCGGAGTACCGGGGGGGGGGGGGGGGGGGGGGTGGGGGTGGGGGGGGTGGGGGGGGGGGTGGGGTTATCAGAACCCCCCGGGGGTTATTGGGCCTACATGGGCCATAAGGGAGAAGAGGAGGGCTAGCCAGGGCAGGCCGCGTGCCGCCTCCCCCTAGTCCAAATAGGACAAGAAAGGGGGGGGGGGCGGCGCCCCCCTTTCCTCTTTCTCCCTTCCTCCTTCCTTTTCCAACAATGCAAGAGGGGGGAGTCCTACTCCCGGTTGGAGTAGGACTCCTCCAGGCGCACCCATAGGGCCGGCCGCACCTCCCCCTCTCCCTCCTTTATATACTGAGGCAAGGGGGCACCCCATGACACACAAGTTGATCCTCGTGATCGTTCCTTAGCCGTGTGCGGTGCCCCCTTCCACCATATTCCACCTTGGCCATATCGTAGCGCTGCTTAGGCGAAGCCCTGCGTCGGTAGAACATCATCACCGTCATCACTCACTAGTAGGGAAAAGCCTATACACAGAATCTTACCAGTAGCGCGCTATAAAATCAGGCGCTGCTGGTAAGTAGCAGTAGCGCGGGCTGTGGAAACTCGCTGCTGAAGCAAGTTTATCAGTAGCGCGCGCACTCCAAGTGGCACTACTGCTAAAATTCCCACGACGCCGCTGCGAGGCCAGTTATAGCAGCAGCGCATTAAAATAGACAACGCTACTGCTACATAACGTAGCAGCAGCGCATTCAGGCAATAATCGCTACTGCTAAATTAACTACAGATCTCACTAGCTAGCCTCATCCACAGATCACACTCACACACACTCACGGTCTCCTCCTCACCCCCCGCGCCGCCGGTCCTCCCCCGTCGCCCCTCCCCCGATCTGCGCCGCTGTTGCCTCATCCTCCTCCGTCCTCCCTCCACTCGCCGCTGGCCGCCCCCTCCTCGCTCCGTCTTCCTCCTCGATCCGTCCTCCCTCCACTCGCCGCCGGGCGGCCCCTCCTCGCTCCACCTTCCTCCTCCGTCCTACTATCTTCTCCCTCCTCGAGTCGCCCCTCCTTGTCCCTCCTCCCTGATACATTTTGATTTAGTAGGCTTTCATATGTAACATTTTGATTTAGTTGATTTAGTATGCTAGTGGATTTAGTATGCTAGTTGATTTAGTATGCTAGTTGATTTAGTCGATTTAGTTGATATGATTCAGTTGATTTAGTAGGCTAGTTGATTTAGTTGATTTAGAACATTTTGATTTAGTTTATTTAGTAGGCTAGTTGGTTTAGTTGATTTAGTAGGCTAGTTGATTTAGAACATTTTGATTTAGTTGATTTAGTAAAATGGCGCCACCACCAGCACCACTATGTCGACTGTGCAAGTCAAGGTGCGCCAACAGCCTTGCAACTGGCAAGCTGTTCGGCATCTACTTCCATCCAAGTTTTCGTCATGCGGCGGTAAGAAATTAGATGAAATGTAACAACTATTTTATTTTTAGTGTTGGCATTACTGCATTGTGTCATTTAGCTTTTCTTACACAGATCGTCCCATGCAATGTGAGGTTGAAATTCAACAAGCTGACAGGAGACACTGTGACATTTGAGGCTCCTGGGGGGCCGTACACTATGGAGGTCGAGAAAGGATGCAATATGTCGCAGATTGGAGGAGATGGATGGGCCCGTTTCCTCGCTCGCATGCGTCTTACTGGTGGTGAGTTGATCAGATTCTCCTTCAGAGCAGAAAGACCCAAGCTGGTTGTCATTTATATCAACCTGGTGGAAGATGATGAAGATGACGAAGATGATGAAGATAATGAGGACCCACTCAATGAAGATGATGAGAACCCACTTCATGAAGCCATCATAGCTCAAAGAATGAGGCTGAGCGAGGAGGAGGTGTGCAACCTATGGGACATAATTCCACCACGTGATGACTTTGTCGGGGTGCCATTCGTGACCCGCCTGACAAGTACCATGGTCGATCGGCATGAAATGGTATGTTATACGTACTGCATGTAGTAATTTGATGATATATACATGATGTATTGTTATACTTACAAATCTAGTCGATGATATACTTTAGTGTAGAGTCTGATCACATGCTTAGGCTATTTATTAATTGATATGTTTTTCTTATTCAGAGATTGCCAAAGAACCTATCTGTGAGTTGTGGTATCGAGCCTGATGAAGAAGGCTTAGTTGGACTACGCCTTACCGCAAGGGGCTCCGTCACCACATGTACTTACCGCATGGGCACAGATGGTCGCACACACTTGAACTCGGTTGGGTGAAAGAGATTCCTCATTGGCAAGAATCTTCGTGCTGGACAGGCCATCCCAATTACTATCAGGAACACCCACCGCCCAGGCTTGAGGATGATGATCGTCGTCGATATCATCTAGAACTACATATGTGTATGTGCCTATATCATCTAGAACTACATATTATGATCGTCGTCGATATCATGTAGAACTACATATGATGATCGCCGTCGATATCATCTAGAACTAAATATGATGATTGTTGTCGATGTCACCTTGTACTGCTTGAGGATGCATGTTGAGTATATATGAAATTGTTATCTAGTACTCCCTCGGTTCCAAATTACTCATCGTGGTTTGAGTTCAAATTTGAACTAAAACCACGACAAGTAATTTCGAACCGAGGGAGTACTACCTAGTACCTATAATGCTTTATGAAATTGATATCTAGTAGTACCTAGTATCTGGAAATTGCAGTTTATCGAAGTCGGAATGGGGAAATGGTGAAAGATATAACAGTAGCGCTGGACCGGGAAATCGCTATAGCTAAGTAATAGCAGCGCGTTCCTGAAAAGCGCTGCTGCTATAGTCAATAGTGGTAGCGCGGGTACAGGCAGCGCTACTACTAAGAGTTAGCTGTAGCGCCTTATTGGTAACGCGGGTACCCGCGCTGCTGATAGGCCTAAAACCCGCGCTGCTGCTAGCCTTTTCCCTAGTAGTGACGCCGTCGTGTTGACGAAACTCTCCCTCAACGTTTTGCTGGATCGGAACTCGAGGGATGTCACCGAGTTGAACGTCTGCAGAACTCGGAGGTGTCGTACGTTTGGTACTTGGATCGGTCGGATCAGGAAGACGTACAACTACTTCCTCTACGTTGTGCAACACTTCCGTTGCCGGTCTATGAGGGTACGTAGACAACACTCTCCCCTCTCGTTGCTATGCATCACCATGATCTTGCGTGTGTGTAGGAAATTTTTGAAATTACTACGTTCCCCAACAGTGGCATCCGAGCCTAGGTTTTATGCGTTGATGTTGTGCACGAGTAGAACACAAGTGAGTTGTGGGCGATATAAGTCATACTGCTTACCAGCATGTCATACTTTGGTTCGGCGGTATTGTTGGATGAAGCGGCCCGGACCGACATTACGCGTACGCTTACGCGAGACTGGTTCTACCGACGTGCTTTGCACACAGGTGGCTGGTGGGTGTCAATTTCTCCAACTTTAGTTGAACCAAGTGTGGCTACGCCCGGTCCTTGCGAAGGTTAAAACAGCACCAACTTGGCAAACTATCGTTGTGGTTTTGATGCGTAAGTAAGAACGGTTCTTGCTAAGCCCGTAGCAGCCACGTAAAACTTGCAACAACAAAGTAGAGGACGTCTAACTTGTTTTTGCAGGGCATGTTGTGATGTGATATGGTTAAGACATGATGCTAAATTTTATTGTATGAGATGATCATGTTTTGTAACCGAGTTATCAGCAACTGGCAGGAGCCATATGGTTGTCGCTTTATTGTATGCAATGCAATTGCGCTGTAATGCTTTACTTTATCACTAAGCGGTAGCGATAGTCGTGGAAGCATAAGATTGGCGAGACGACAATGATGCTACGATGGTGATCAAGGTGTAGCGCCGGTGACGATGGTGATCATGAAGGTGCTTCGGAGATGGAGATCACAAGCACAAGATGATGATGGCCATATCATATCACTTATATTGATTGCATGTGATGTTTATCTTTTATGCATCTTATCTTGCTTTAATTGACGGTAGCATTATAAGATGATCCCCCACTAAATTATCAAAGTATAAGTGTTCTCCCTGAGTATGCACCGTTGCGAAAGTTCTTCGTGCTGAGACACCACGTGATGATCGGGTGTGATAGGCTCTACGTTCAAATACAACGGGTGCAAAACAGTTGCACACGCGGAATACTCAGGTTAAACTTGACGAGCCTAGCATATAACAGATATGGCCTCGGAACACGGAGACCGAAAGGTCGAGCGTGAATCATATAGTAGATATGATCAACATAGTGATGTTCACCATTGAAACTACTCCATCTCACGTGATGATCGGACATGGTTTAGTTGATTTGGATCACGTGATCACTTAGAGGATTAGAGGGATGTCTATCTAAGTGGGAGTTCTTAAGTAATATGATTAATTGAACTTTAATTTATCATGAACTTAGTCCTGGTAGTATTAGCATATCTATGTTGTAGATCAATAGCTCGCGTTTAGCTCCCCTATTTTATTTTTGATATGTTCCTAGAGAAAACTAAGTTGAAAGATGTTAGTAGCAATGATGTAGATTGGATCCGTGATCTGAGGTTTATTCTCATTGCTGCATAGAAGAATTATGTCTTTGATGCACCGCTAGGTGACAAACCTATTGCAGGAGCAGATGCAGATGTTATGAACATTTGTCTAGCTCAATATGATGACTACTTGATAGTTTAGTGCACCATGCTTAAACGGCTTAGAATCGGGACTTCAAAGACGTTTTGAACGTCATGGGCCATATGAGTTCCAGGAGTTGAAGTTAATATTTCAAGCAAATACCCGAGTTGAGAGATATGAAGTCTCCAACAAGTTCTATAGCTAAAAGATGGAGGAGAATAGCTCAAGCAGTGAGCATGTGCTCAGATTGTCTGGGTACTACAATCGCTTGAATCAAGTGGGAGTTAATCTTCCAGATAAAATAGTGATTAACAGAATTCTCTAGTCACCATCACTAAGTTAGTAGAACTTCATGATGAACTATAATATGCAAGGGATATCGGAAACGATTCCAAGCTCTTCGTGATGCTGAAATCAACGAAGGTGGAAATCAAGAAAAGCATCAAGTGTTGATGGTAAACAAAACCACTAGTTTCAAGTAAAAAGGACAAAGGGAAGAAAGGGGAACTTCAAGAAGAACGGCAAGCAAGTTGCTGCTCAAGTGAAAAACCCAAGTCTGGACCTAAGCTTGAAACTGAGTGCTTCTATTGCAAAGGGACTGGTCACTGGAAGCGGAACTACCCCAAGTAATTGGCGGATAAGAAGGATGGAAAAGTGAACATAGGTATATTTGATATACATGTTATTGATGTGTACTTTACTAGTGTTTATAGCAACCCCTCAGTATTTGATACTAGTTCAGTTGCTAAGAGTGGTAACTCGAAATGGGAGTTGCAGAATGAACAGAGACTAGTTAAGGGTGAAGTGACGATGTGTGTTGGAAGTGGTTCCAAGATTGATATGATCATCATCGCACACTCCCTATACTTTTGGGATTAGTGTTGAACCTAAATAAGTGTTAATTGGTGTTTGCGTTGAGCATAAATATGATTGGATCATGTTTATTGCAATACGGTTATTCATGTAAGTTAGAGAATAATTGTTGTTCTGTTTACATGAATAAAACCTTCTATGGTCATACACCCAATGAAAATGGTTTGTTGGATCTCGATCGTGGTGATACACATATTCATAATATTGAAGCCAAAAGATGCAAAGTTAATAATGATAGTGCAACTTATTTGTGGCACTGCCGTTTAGGTCATATTGGTGTAAAGCGCATGAAGAAAATCCATGCTGATGGGTTTTTGGAATCACTTGATTATGAATCAGTTGATGCTTGCGAACCATGCCTCATGGGCAAGATGACTAAGACTCCGTTCTCCGGAACAATGGAGCGAGCAACAGATTTGTTGGAAATCATACATACTGATGTATGTGGTCCGATGAATATTGAGGCTCGTGGCAGGTATCATTATTTTCTGATCTTCATAGATGATTTGAGCAGATATGAGTATATCTACTTGATGAAACACAAGTCTGAAATATTTGAAAAGTTCAAAGAATTTCAGAGTGATGTGGAGAATCATAGTAACAAAAATAAAAGTTTCTACGATATGATTGCAGAAGTAAAATATTTGAGTTACGAGTTTGGCCTTCAGTTAAAACAATGTGAAATAGTTTCACTACTCACGCCACCTGGAACACCACAGTGTAATGGTGTGTCCGAACGTCATAACCGTACTTTATTAGATATAGTGCGATCTATGATGTCTCTTACCGATCTACCACTATCATTTGGGGGTTATGCACTAGAGACAGCTACATTCACATTAAAAAGGGCACCATCTAAATCCGTTGAGACGACACCGTATGAACTATGGTTTGGCGAGAAACCTAAGCTGTCGTTTCTTAAAGTTTGGGACTGCAATGCTTATGTGAAAAAGTGTCAACATGATAAGCTCAAAACACAAATCGGAGAGGTAAATCTTCATAGGATACCCAAAAGAAAATGTTGGGTACACCTTCTATCACAGATCCGAAGGCAAGTTATTCATTGCTGAGAATGGATCCTTTCTAGAGAAGGAGTTTCTCTCGAAAGAAGTGAGTGGGAGGAAAGTAGAACTTGATGAGGTAATTGTACCTGCTCCCTTATTGGAAAGTAGTTCATCACAGAAATCTGTTCCTGTGACTACTACACCGATTAGTGAGGAAGCTAATGATGATGATCATGTAACTTCAGATCAAGTTACTACCGAACCTCGTAGTTAAACCAGAGTGAGATCCGCACCAGAGTGGTACGGTAATCCTGTTCTGGAGGTCATGTTACTTGACCATGACGAGCCTACGAACTATGAGGAAGCGATGATGAGCCCAGATTCCGTGAAATGGCTTGAGGCCATGAAATCTGAGATGAGATCCATGTATGAGAACAAAGTATGGACTTTTATTGACTTTCCCAATGATCGGTGAGCCATTGAGATTAAATGGATCTTCAAGAGGAAGACGGACGCTGATAGTAGTGTTACTATCTACAAAGCTAGAATTGTCGCAAAAAGTTTCTCGACAAGTTCAAGGTGTTGACTACGATGAGAGTTTCTCACTCGTATTTATGCTTAAGTCTGTCCGAATCATGTTAGCAATTGCCGCATTTTATGAAATCTGGCAAATGGATAAACAAAACTGCATTCCTTAATGGATTTATTAAAGAAGAGTTGTATATAATGCAACCGGAAGGTTTTGTCAATCCTAAAGGTACTAACAAAATATGCAAGCTCCAGCGATCCATCTATGGACTAGTGCAAGCATCTCGGAGTTGGAATATACGCTTTGATAAGTTGATCAAAGCATATAGTTTTATACAGACTTGCGGTGAAGCCTGTATTTACAAGAAAGTGAGTGGGAGCACTACAGCATTTCTGATAAGTATATGTGAAAGACATATTGTTGATCGGAGATAATGTAGAATTATTCTGCAAAGCATAAAGGAATATTTGAAAGGAGTTTTTCAAAGAAAGACCTCGGTGAAGCTGCTTACATATTGAGCATCAAGATCTATAGAGATAGATCAAGATGCTTGATAAGTTTTTCAATGAGTACATACCTTGACAAGATTTTGAAGTAGTTCAAAATGGAACAGTCAAAGAAGAAGTTCTTGCCTGTGTTACAAGGTGTGAAGTTGAGTAAGACTCAAAACCCGACCACGTCAGAAGATAGAGAGAGAATGAAAGTCATTCCCTATGCCTTAGCCATAGGTTCTATAAAGTATGCCATGTTGTGTACCAGACCTATTGTATACCCTACCCTGAGTTTGGCAAGGGAGTACAATAGTGATCTAGGAGTAGATCACTGGACATTGGTCAAAATTATCCTTAGTGGAATAAGGATATGTTTCTCGATTATGGAGGTGACAAAAGGTTCGTCATAAAGGGTTATGTCGATACAAGTTTTGACACTGATCCAGATGACTCTAAGTCTCAATCTGGATACATATTGAAAATGGGAGCAATTAGCTAGAATAGCTCCATGCAGAGCATTGTTGACATAGAAATTTGCAAAATACTTACGGATCTGAATGTGGCAGACCCGTTGACTAAACTTCTCTCACAAGCAAAACATGATCACACCTCAGTACTCTTTGGGTGTTAATCACATAGCGACATGAACTAGATTATTGACTCTAGTAAACCCTTTGGGTGTTGGTCACATGTCGATGTGAACTATGAGTGTTAATCACATGGTGATGTGAACTATTGATGTTAAATCACATGGCAATGTGAACTAGATTATTGACTCTAGTGCAAGTGGGAGACTGAAGGAAATATGCCCTAGAGGCAATAATAAAGCTATTATTTATTTCCTTATATCATGATAAATGTTTATTATTCATGCTAGAATTGTATTAACCGGAAACATAATACATGTGTGAATACATAGACAAACAGAGAGTCACTAGTATGCCTCTACTTGACTAGCTCATTAATCAAAGATGGTTATGTTTCCTAACCATAGACATGAGTTGTCATTTGATTAACGGGATCACATCATTAGGAGAATAATGTGATTGACTTGACCCATTCTGTTATCTTAGCACTTGATCGTTTAGTTTGTTGCTATTGCTTTCTTCATAACTTATACATGTTCCTATGACTATGAGATTATGCAACTCCCGTTTACCGAGGAACACTTTGCGTGGTACCAAACGTCACAACATAACTGGGTGATTATAAAGGTACTCTACAGGTGTCTCCGAAGGTACTTGTTGGGTTGGCCTATTTCGAGATTAGGATTTGTCACTCCGATTGTCGGAGAGGTATCTCTGGGCCCTCTCGGTAATGCACATCACTCAAGCCTTGCAAGCATTGCAACTAATTAGTTGCAGGATGATGTATTACGGAATGAGTAAAGATACTTGCCGGTAACGAGATTGAACTAGGTATTGAGATACCGACGATCGAATCTCGGGCAAGTAACATACCGATGACAAAGGGAACAACGTATGTTGTTATGCGGTCTGACTGATAAAGATCTTCATAGAATATGTAGGAGCCAATATGAGCATCCAGGTTCCGCTATTGGTTATTGACCGGAGACGTGTCTCGGTCATGTCTACATAGTTCTCGAACCCGTAGGGTCCGCACGCTTAAAGTTCGGTGACGATCATAATTAGGGTTTTTGTGTTTTGATGTACCGAAGGTTGTTCGGAGTCCCGGATGTGATCACGAACATGACGAGGAGTCTCGAAATGGTCAAGACATAAATATTGATATATTGGAAGCCTATATTTGGATATCGGAAACGTTCCGGGTGAAATCAGTATTTTACCGGAGTACCGGGGGGTTACTGGAACCCCCCAGGGGTTATTGGGCCTACATGGGCCATAAGGGAGAAGAGGAGGGCCAGCCAGGGCAGGCTGCATGCCCCCTCCCCCTAGTCCTAATAGGACAAGCAAGGGGGGGGGGGGCGCCCCCCTTTCCTCTTTTTCCCTTCCTCTTTCCTTTTCCAACAAGGCAAGAGGGGGGAGTCCTACTCCCGGTTGGAGTAGGACTCCTCCAGGCGCACCCAGAGGGCCGGCCGCACCTCCCCCTCTCCCTCCTTTATATACTGAGGCAAGGGGGCACCCCATGACACACAAGTTGATCCTCGTGATCGTTCCTTAGCCGTGTGCGGTGCCCCCTTCCACCATATTCCACCTCGGTCATATCGTAGCGGTGCTTAGGCGAAGCCCTACGTCGGTAGAACATCATCACCGTCATCACGCCGTCGTGTTGATGAAACTCTCCCTCAACGTTTTGTTGGATTGGAACTCGAGGGACGTCACCGAGTTGAACGTGTGCAGAACTCGGAGGTGCCGTACGTTCGGTACTTGGATCGGTCGGATCGGGAAGACGTACGACTACTTCCTCTACGTTGTGTCAACACTTCCGTTGCCGGTCTACGAGGGTACGTAGAAAACACTCTCCCCTCTCGTTGCTATGCATCACCATGATCTTGCGTGTGCGTAGGAAATTTTTGAAATTACTACGTTCCCCAACACTTCGTGGGTGTGATCCTCAATTCCGCTCAACAAATGCTAAGTTTACCGCCAAGTTTGCAAAGAAATGCGCTGCCAGACGCAACAGCGGCAAAGACAGCTCATCTTGGAGCTCCTCCTTCTCCCGAGCCCAAAGAGCCCGAGATCATCCCACTTGCACCCTTCCGACAAACTACTATTAAACCATGCATGTGGGATTTTGGACAATTTAATACACCACAAAGGAGCGGATTTGTATAACTGTTGGAAAAATAGGTCAAAAATACAATTCACATTTTTAATACAAAAAATGCTTTTTCAAAACGGCTCTTAAACGATGAGAATTCTGTGAAAATGTTCAACATGATAAATGATCATCCTGTGCATAGTTTTTAGCGGTATATTACACGCCTCGTTCACACAAACTTCCGACAAAATCACAAAAAGTTGAATGTTTTGTCAGATGCAGTTCGGGTACAGAAGAAGGGGCAGCTCGATGATGTTAAAAGAATATTATTCTGTGAGTAATAATGGAACTACTTGTGTGTGTGTGTGTGTGCGCGTGCGTGCGTGTGTGTGTGTGAGAGAGAGAGACGACCCTGAACCATTTTTAGGAATTTCCCCAAAATGACTCAGAGCCTCCAACCCATTGCTCCTTCGCGTTATCAAACGACTGCCTCATTATTCTAGTGAACTACGTCGCCAAAAATCCCTGTCGTCATCGATAATCAACCCCATCATCACCGTCATAGCTGTGCGACACCAAGTAAGGGTTCGCACAAACCCCGTAGCATATTTCTATCTGATTCTGCGCTAAGGTATGCTCACATTTTTGCATCATACCCCACTTCTCCAATATAATGTTCATAGAGTTCTAGGGTTTTGAACAAAATTGTTAGGGTTAGGTTTTTTGTGAACGTTTCAGGGTCCCTTATAGGTAACGGATCGGAGCGGAGCTTCCAAACGCGCTTGGAAAACTCTCCAGAGTTGCCTCGGAATTTATCACCAAAAAGATGCTCCTACCAAGGACAACTTATCGTAAGGAAATGGTGTGAGTAGAAATGAATCTGCATGAATGACAATGATCCCCCATGATTTTCGTGGATGCTCGGCCTTAGGGAATCTCCAACGCCGACCCTCAAACGGTCCGCAAATGTCCAGACCGCATGACCCAAACATGTTCTGCCATCCAACATGGTCCTGTATCGGTCCGCAGGTCGATTCGGACGCGGTTTTTCCTGTAAACCAGAAACAAAGTGGGGGGCTTTGTGGATGTCTGGACCGACATTGGAGCGGCACGTCGGCTGACAAAGCCGCCCGTGCCGCATCCTCGGTGTCCGCGTCTATTCAATGTCGGAGCGGCGTTTGTTGTACCGGACGAGATGGATATCTACCATGCTTGTTCAATGCATGTCTGTTCGTATGCTGCCATTAAGCAGGCTCGCAGGCCAAGGAACCAACTCCACCGCTGTGCATTGACGCACCCGGACGCTTGGCCTCACCAGAATCCGCTATTTAAAGGCAGCCACACCCTGCCTAACTCCACATCACAACACTTCCACTCCACATCCTCCTCCTTTGCACCGCATCCATCATGACCGCAAGCTCCAGCGCGATGTGGGAGAGCCTGTCATCGGAGCAAAAGCACGAGGTGGTCGCTGGTATGTTCATTTTACATCATGTTTTCCTACTGTTATTTATAATGTTTTAGAACTATATTTCACTTTATGATGCAATTCTAATGTCACTTCTCTCTTAAAATGGAAGGCACACTGATACGTGATACGTCTCTGTCATATCTACTTTTCCAAACACTTTTGACCTTGTTTTGGACTCTAACTTGCATGATTTGAATGGAACTAACCCGGACTGGCCCTGTTTTCAGCCGAATTGCCATGGTGTTATTTTTGTGCAGAAATAAAAGTTCTCAGAATGACCTGAAGCTTCATGGAGAATATTTTTGGAATATACAAAAATGCTGGCGAAAGAATCAACGTCAGGGGGCCCACACACTGTCCACGAGGGTGGGAGGCGTGCCCACCCCCTGGGGCGTGCCCCCTGCCTCGTGGGCCCCCTGATGCTCCACCGACCTTAACTCCAACTCTATTTATTCACTTTCAGGGAGAAAAAATCAGAGAGAAGGATTCATCGCGTTTTACGATACGGAGCCGCCACCAAGCCCTAATCTCTCTCGGGAGGGCTGATCTGGAGTTTGTTCGGGGCTCCGGAGAGGGAAATCCGTCGCCATGGTCATCATCAACCTTCCTCCATCACCAATTTCATATGCCCACCGCCGTGCATGAGTAATTCCATCGTAGGCTTGCTGGACGGTGATGGGTTGGATGAGATTTATCATGTAATCGAGTTAGTTTTGTTAGGGTTTGATCCCTAGTATCCATTATGTTCTGAGATTGATGTTGCTATGACTTTGCTATGCTTAATGCTTGTCACTAGGGCCCAAGTGCCATGATTTCTGATCTAAACCTATTATGTTTCCATAAATATATGTGAGTTCTTGATCCTATTTTGCAAGTCAATAGTCACCTACTATGTGTTATGATCCGGTAACCCCAAAGTGACAATAATCGGGACCACCCCCGGTGTTGACTATAGTTTGAGGAGTTCATGTATTCACTAAGTGTTAATGCTTCGGTTCGGTACTCTATTAAAAGGAGGCCTTAATATCCCTTAGTTTCCAATAGGACCCCGCTGCCATGGGAGGGTAGGACAAAAGATGTCATGCAAGTTCTTTTCCATAAGCATGTATGACTATATTCGGAATGCATGCCTACATTACATTGATGAATTGGAGCTAATTTTGTGTCACCCTAGGTTATGACTGTTACATGATGAATCACATCTGACATAATTATCCATCATTGATCCAATACCTACGAGCTTTTCACATATTGCTCTTTGCTTAGTTACTTTTCTGTTGCCATTGTTACAATCACTACAAAACCAATACTGTTAATTTTGCCATCATTACCATTACTTCCATATTACTTTGCTACTAAATACTTTGCTGCAGATATTAAGTCTTTCAGGTGCAGTTGAATTGACAACTCAACTGTTAATACTTGAGAATATTCTTTGGCTCCCCTTGTGTCGAATCAATAAATTAGGGTTGAATACTCTACCCTCGAAAACTGTTGCGGTCCCCTATACTTCTGGGTTATCAATACGTCTATTTTGCATCATGTTTTCCTACTATTATTTATAATGTTTTACCATTATAACACTTTGTGATGCAATTCTAATGCCTTTTCTCTTTTAATTTGCAAGATTTACATGAAGAGGGAGATTGCCGGCATCTGGAATTCTGGATCTGAAAAAGATATATCAGAGATACCTATTCTACAAAACTCCAAATGAGCTAAAATTTCATGGAGAATTTTTATGGAATATATGAAAAATACTAGGGCAAAGAAGTACTAGAGGGGATCCACCAGTTGCCCACAAGGCAGTAGGGCGCGACCACCCCCTGGGCGCACCCTAGTGCCTTGTGGGGCCCTTGGCAGGCCTCCGCCCCCATCTTCTACCATATGAAGGGGTTTGACTTAGAAAAAAAATCAAGAGAGGACTTTTGGGATGAAGCGCCGCCGTCTCGAGGCGGAACCTAGGCAGGAGCACTTTGCTCTCCGGCGGAGCGATCCCGCTGGGGACACTTCCCTCTGGGAGGGGGAAATCGAAGCCATCGACATCACCAACAACCCTCTCATCTTGGGAGGACCAATCTTCATCAACATCTTCACCAAAACCATCTCATATCAAACCCTAGTTCATCTCTTTTATCCAATCTCTGTCTCAAAACCTCGTATTGGTACATGTGGGTTGCTAGTAGTGTTGATTATATGTTCATATCCTTGATGATATTCAATACCCCTCTGATCTTCAACATGAATGATTTGTGAGTAGTTACTTTTGTTCTCGAGGACATGGGAGAAGTCTTGTCATAAGTAATCATGTGAATTTGGTATTCGTTCGATATTTTGATGATATGTATATTGTTGCTTTCTTTAGTGGTGTCATGTGAAAGTCGACTACATGAAAGTTCACCATACTTGGGTCTAAGGGAAGGCATTGTGGGGTAAGAAGTAGATGATGGGTTGCTAGAGTGACAAAAGCTTAAACCCTAGTTTATGTGTTATTCCGTAAGGGCTGATTTGGATCCATATGTTTCATGCTATGGTTAGAGTTATCTTAATTCTTCTTTCGTAGTTGCGGATTGATAATCCCCAAGTGCAAGGAATCATCGTAGCAATTTCCAAAGGTGGAAGTGATAAGTATGGATTGTCGAACCCACAAGGAGCTAGAGGTAAGATCAATATTCTCTCAAGTCATATCTGCCATTGATACGACTCTAGTACACCGAACGTTTGCTTCCATCTAGAAACGAGAAATAAAACTACGTTGTGCGTATGAAGAGGATAACTTTGCATGATAACAGAAAACTAAAATATAAAAGTAGGTGCTGTTAATATCAAGTTAGAATATATTGCTATATATTATAAATAGCGAGTGTGGAATAATGATGGATCGGTGTGCGGAATTGTCCTGGGAAATTATTAACAAGATCGGTAATCACTATTGTAATTTCATATGAGGGAGAGGCATAAGCTAACATACTTTCTCTTCTTGCATCATATGCACTTATGATTGGAACTCTAGCAAGCATCCACAACTACTAAAGATCATTAAGGTAAAACCCAACCATAGCATTAAAGCATCAAGTTCCCTTTATCCCATACACAACAATCCCCTTACTCGGGTTTAAGCTTCTGTCACTCTAGCAACCTACTATAAGCGAATCATGAACGTATTGCAACACACTACAGCGGGAATCCTTCACGTGTGCGCGACACGGAAGGCACCATAGGACAACACCAAAATAAAACATACAACTCGAACCAATATATATCATCAATCAACCCAAAGGACAAAAGAAATCTACTCAAAACATCATAGGATGACAACACATAATTGGATCATAATATGTGGCATAAAGCACCATGTTCAAGTAGGGGATTACAAAGGGGTGTGGGAGAGTAGACCGCGTAAAATATATGAGGATGGTGATGTTGATGAAGACGATCACCGCGGCGATGGTTCCCCCAATGGCACTCCGACGCCACCGAGAGAGAGGGGGAGAGGTTCTCCCCCTTGTGCTTCCTCCTCCATGGCCTGTCCCCTAGATGGGGAAAGGTTCTACCCCTTGTCCTTGGCCTTCATGAAAACCTCAACAATATTTTCACAAAAGAAAGAGAATATAGCAGTCATACATCTTTGAAAAGTAGCACGTGCATTACATAAACCGAAAGGCATACGTCTATAAGCATAATTCCAAAGGGACAAGTAAAAGTGGTCTTTTCTTGACCAGGTTGAGAAACAGGTATTTGTGAAAAAACGGAATATCCATCAAGGAAGCAAAAATGTGTGTGCTTAGACAATCTTTCAAGCATTTGATCAATAAAATGCAGAGGGTAATGATCTTTTCTAGTTGCTTTGTTTAATTTTCTAAATCAATTACCATTCTATAACCTATAACAATTCTTTGTGGAATAAGTTCATTCTTATCATTAGGAACAACAGTTATACCTCATTTCTTAGGGACACAATGAACATGACTTACCCATCTACTATTTGCTATATGATAGATTATACCTGCTTCCAGAAGTTTTAATATTTCCGTCCTTACCACTTCTTTCATCTTCGGATTTAACCGACGTTGGTGATCAACAACGGGTTTAGCATCAGGTTCCATATTAATTTTGTTTTGACATAGAGTGGGACTAATTCCCTTTAAATCATCGAGAGTATATCCAATAGCAGCTCAGATCTTCCTTAGAACTTTCAATAATCTTTCTTCTTCATGTTCTGAAAGGTTAGCACTAATAATAATAGGATATATCTTCTTTTCATCAAGATAAGCATATTTCAAAGTGTCTGGCAATTGTTTTAATTCAAGCACAGGATCACCTTTAGGTGGAGGAGGTCCTCCTAGAGTTTCAATAGGCAAACTGTGTTTAAGCAGAGGATGTTGACCAAAGAAAATCTTATCTATTCAATTTCTTTCATGCATATGTAAATCATTTTCATGGTCTAGCAAATATTGTTCTAAAGGATCAGTAGGTGGTACAACAATAGAAGCAAGACCAATTAATTCATCCTTACTAGGCAATTCTTTTTCATGAAGCTTTCTACTAAACTTGGAAAAATTAAACTCATGAGACTCATCATCAAAACTAACACCGACAGTTTGTTTCTCACAATCTATCTTAGCATTAACGGTGTTCAAGAAACGTCTACCAAATATAATGGGACAAAAATCATCTTGTGGGGAACCAAGAACAAGAAAATCAGTAGGGTATTTTATTTTCCCACACAAGACTTCAACATCTCTAACAATCCCAATTGGTGAAATAGTGTCTCTATTAGCAAGTTTAATAGTAATATCTATGTCTTCTATCTCTGCGGGTGCTATGTCATTCATAATTTCTTGATATAAGGTGTAAGGAATATCACTCACACTAGCACCTATGTCACATAAACCATGATAACAATGATCTCTTTTTTTTAACTGAGATGATGGGCATGCCAACAACAGGTCTATGTTTATCCTTTTTACCAGGTTTGGCAATTCTATAGTAGCTCTTCATAGAAGTAAATACCATGCCCATCTACATCTTATTCCAAGAGATCTTTAACCATTGCAATACTAGGTTCTACTTTGATTCGTTCATCAGGTTTAGGTGTTATAATATAGCTTTTGTTGACCATAGTTGAAACTTTAGCATGTTCTTTTATTCTAACAGGGAAGGGTGGTTTCTCAATATAAGCAGAAGGAACAACTGGATCAACATTGTAAAGTACAGTTTCTTCTTTAACTGGTACCGGTTCTTCTTTCATTTCTTATTTAATAGGTGGGTGATATTTAAACCACTTCTCTTTAGGGAGATCAACATGAGTAGCAAATGATTCACAAAAGGAGGCTACTATCTCAGAGTCAAGTCCATATTTAGTGCTAAACTTTTGAAAAGCATAAGTATCCATAAAAGATTTAACACAATCACACTTAAGTTTAATATCTGACTCTCTACTTTTGTCGAGTTCCCAATCTTCAGATTTGTGTTTAATTCTTTCCAAAAGATCCCACCGGAATTCAATAGTCTTCTTTATAAAAGAACCAGCACAAGAAGTATCAAGCATGGTTAGATCATTACGAGAAAGCCGAGCATAAAAATTCTGGATAATAATTTCTCTTGAGAGCTCATGATTGGGGCATGAATATAACATTTACTTAAGCCTCCCCCAAGCTAGAGCGATACTTTCTCCTTCACGAGGCCAAAAATTATATATAATTCTGATCACGATGAACTAGATGCATAGGATAATTTTTTGGTGGAACTCCAATTTCAATCAATTCCAATTCGAAGATCCAATATCATCGCATAGCCTATACCATGCCAATGCTTTTCCCTTCAAAGATAAAGGGGAAACCTTCTTCATAACTTCATCTCTGGGTAAACTCGCAAGCTTGAACAATCCCCAAATTTGTTCTACATATATCAAGTGCATATCAGGATGTTCGGTTCCATCTCCTGCATAAGGATTAGTTAGCAGTTGTTCTATCATACCCGAAGGAATTTCATATTCAATATTTTCAATAGGTGCAATAGGTTGAGGGGTAGCTAATTGTGGTTCCGGTCGAGGTGAAGATACCCCGAACAAACCCCTCAAAGGATTGTTTTCCATAGTAACAAGTGACAATAAATTTCAGCACGGCCTTACCAAATTCCACTTACCAAAGGCGCTTCACTCCCCGGCAACGGCGCCAGAAAATAGCCTTGATGACCCACAAGTATAGGGGATCAATTGTAGCTCTTTTCGATAAGTAAGAGTGTCGAACCCAACAAGGAGCAAAAGGAAATGACAAGTGGTTTTCAGCAAGGTAATGTCTACAAGTGCTGAAATTGTAAGTAGCAGAGTAGTTTGATAGCGAGATTATTTGTAACGAGCAAGTAACGATAGTAGTAAAAAAGTGCAACAAGGTATCCCAATCCTTTTGAGGCAAAGGACGGGCCAAAATGGTTTCTTATGATAAGCAAAGCGTTCTTGAGGGTTCACGGGATTTTCATCTAGTCACTTTCATCATATTTGCTTAATTCATGTTCGGTACTTTGATAATTTGATATGTGGGTGGACCGGTGCTTAGGTGCTGTTCTTACTTGAACAAACCTCCTACTTATGATTAACCCCCCCCCCCTTCGCAAGCATCCGCAACTACGAGAAAAGTATTAAGAATAAATTCTAACCGTAGCATTAAACTTTTGGATCCAATCGGTCCCTCACGGAATAGCGCATAAACTGGGGTTTAAGCTTCTATCACTCTTGCAACCCATCATCTAATTGCTACTCCACAATGCATTCCCTTAGGCCCAAATATGGTGAAGTGTCATGTAGTCGACGTTCACATGACACCACTGATGTCTACTACACAACCTTCTTCTTATAGACGTTGTTGGGCCTCCAAGTGCAGAGGTTTGTAGGATAGTAGCAAATTTCCCTCAAGTGGATGACCTAAGGTTTATCAATCCGTGGGAGGCATAGGATGAAGAAGGTCTCTCTCAACCAACCCTGCAACCAAATAACAAAGAGTCTCTTGTGTCCCCAACACACCCAATACAATGGTAAATTGTATAGGTGCGCTAGTTTGGCGAAGAGATGGTGATACAAGTGCAATATGGATGGTAGATATAAGTTTTTGTAATATGAAAATATAAAAACAGCAAGGTAACTAATGATAAAAGTGAGCGTAAACGGTATTGCAATGCTAGGAAACAAGGCCTAGGGTTCATACTTTCACTAGTGCAAGTTCTCTCAACAATAATAACATAATTGGATCATATAACTATCCCTCAACATGCAAAAAAGAGTCTTCAGTCAAAAAAAACATGCAACAAAGAGTCACTCGAAAGTCACTAATAGCGGAGAAGAGATTATGGTAGGGTACGAAACCACCTCAAAGTTATCCTTTGCGATCGATCTATTCAAGAGTCCGTAGTAAAATAACATGAAGCTATTATTTCCGTTCGATCGATCATAGAGTTCGTACTAGAATAACACCTTAAGACACAAATCAACCAAAACCCTAATGTCACCTAGATACTCCAATGTCACCTCAAGTATCCGTGGGTATGATTATATGATATGCATCACACAATCTCAGATTCATCTATTCAACCAACACAAAGAACTTCAAAGAGTGCCCCAAAGTTTCTACCGGAGAGTCAAGACGAAAACGTGTGCCAACCCCTATGCATAAGTTCACGGAACTCGCAAGTTGATCACCAAAACATACATCAAGTGGATCACGTGATATCCCATTGTCACCACAGATAAGCACATGCAAGACATACATCAAGTGTTCTCAAATCCTTAAAGACTCAATCCGATAAGATAACTTCAAAGGGAAAACTCAATCCATTACAAGAGAGTAGAGGGGGAGAAACATCATAAGATCCAACTATAATAGCAAAGCTCGCGATACATCAAGATCGTGCCGACTCAAGAACATGAGAGAGAGAGAGAGAGATCAAACACATAGCTACTGGTACATACCCTCAGCTCCGAGGGTGAACTACTCCCTCCTTGTCATGGAGAGCGCCGAGATGATGAAGATGGCCACCGGTGAGGGGTTCCCCCTCCAGCAGGGTGCCGGAATAGGGTCCCGATTGGTTTTTGGTGGCTACAGAGGGTTGCGATGGCGGGACTCCTGATCTATTCCGTTCCCCGATGTTTTTAGGGTATATGGACATATATAGGCGAAAGGAGTCGGCCAGGGGAGCCACGAGGGGCCAACGAGGGTGGGGGGCGCGCCCAGGGGGTAGGGCGCGCCTCCCTGCCTCGTGGCTTTCTCGAAGCTTCCCTGACATCTGCTCCAAGTCTCCTGGATTGCTTCCATTCCAAAAATAACTCTTCCGAAGGTTTCATTCCATTTGGACTCCGTTTGATATTCCTTTTCTTAGAAACACTGAAATAGGCAAGAAAACAACAATTTGGGTTGGGCCTCGTGTTAATAGGTTAGTCCCAAAAATAATATAGAAGTGTTTAGTAAAGCCCATAAACATATAAAATAGATAATATAATAGCATGAATACTTCATAAATTATAGATATGTTGGAGATGTATCAGCATCCCCAAGCTTAATTCCTGCTCGTCCTCAAGTAGGTAAATGATAAAAGAAAGAATTTATGAAGTGTGAATGCTAGCAGGTGCACAAGTTTGATCAATGGTAATTTCAATCACCTTTTCTAGCATCATTATATATCATAACAATAGCTCAACTCATATGCCTTCTCATGATCAAGTAACAAGCTATTCACATGTTAAAGTATAGATCATAAACTTTCTTGAAAACTAACAAACCGTGTTATTAGTCATCAAACAATTACAATTCATCTTATTTCCAGGAAGGGTCTATGTCAGAGCTTTGATTAAGCAAACTTCACATACTCAACTATCATTTAGTCTTTCACAATTGCTAACACTCACGTGATATTTATGGGTTCAAAGTTTTAATCAGACACAGAGAAAGATAGGGGCTTTCCCAACCTTTTACCTCAAGGGTAATGTCAACAATAATAGTTCATGATGCCTTACATCCAATTGGATATATATATATATATATATATATATATATATATATATATATATATATATCAGGATCTTTCCAACATAATGTGCTTGCCAAAGGATAAAATGTAAAAAGGAAAGGTGAAGATCACCATGACTCTTGCATAAGGTATAAGACAAGAATAAAAGATAGGCCCTTCGCAGAGGGAAGCAGAGGTTGTCATGCACTTTTATAGTTGGATGCACAAAATCTTAATGTGAAAGAACGTCACTTTATATTGCCACTTGTGATAGGGACCTTCATTATGAAGTCCATTGCTTTTATTGCTTCCACATCACAAGATAGTATAAAGCTTATTTTCTCGACACTAATAGATCATACATATTTAGAGAGCAATTTTTATTGCATGCACCGATGACAACTTACTTGAAGGATCTTACTCAATCCATAGGTAGGTATGGTGGACTCTCATGGCAATACTGGTTTAAGGGATGTTTGGAAGCACAAGTAGTATCTCTACTTGGTGCAAAGAATTGGCTAGCATGAGGGAGAAAGGCAAGCTCAGCATGTTGAATGATCCATGACAATATAATTTATTTCAGATATAAGAAAACATAACCCATTACGTTGTCTTCCTTGTCCAACATCAACCTTTTAACATGTCATATTTTAATGAGTGCTCACAATTACAAAAGATGTTCAAGATAGTATATTTATATGTGAAATCTCTCTTCCCTCAATATTATTTCATGAATTGTTCAAGTGACCAATACAATGTTTGCTAACCTTCAATAAATTTACCACCTCTACTTCTTATATGTGAAGTCATTACTCCCCGCGGGATAATGATAACCCACAAGTATAGGGGATCGCAACAGTTTTCGAGGGTAGAGTATTCAACCCAAATTTATTGATTCGACACAAGGGGAGCCAAAGAATATTCTCAAGTATTAGCAGCTGAGTTGTCAATTCAACCACACCTGGAAACTTAATATCTGCAACAAAGTATTTAGTATCAAAGTAATATGATAGTAGTGGTAACGGTAGCAAAAGGTAACGGTAGCAAAAGTAATGTTTTTGGTATTTTGTAGTGATGATAGCAATAGCAACGGAAAAGTAAATAAGCAAAGAACAATACATAGAAAGCTCGTAGGCAATGGATCGGTGATAGAGAATTATGCCGGATGCGATTCATCATGTAACAGTCATAACCTAGGGTGACACAGAACTAGCTCCAATTCATCAATGTAATGTAGGCATGTATTTCGAATATAGTCATACGTGCTTATGGAAAAGACTTGCATGACATCTTTTATCCCACCCTCCCGTGGCAGCGGGGTCCTATTGGAAACTAAGGGATATTAAGGCCTCCTTTTAATAGAGTACCGGACCAAAGCATTAACACATAGTGAATACATGAACTCCTCAAACTACGGTCATCACCGGTAAGTATCCCGATTATTGTCACTTCGGGGTTAACGGATCATAACACATAATAGGTGACTATAGACTTGCAGGATAGGATCAAGAACTCTCATATATTGATGAAAACATAATAGGTTCAGATCTGAAATCATGGCACTCGGGCCCTAGTGACAAGCATTAAGCATAGCAAAGTCATAGCAACATCAATCTCAGAACATAGTGGATACTATGGATCAAACCCTAACAAAACTAACTCGATTACATGATAAATCTCATCCAACCCATCACCATCCAGCAAGCCTACGATGGAATTACTCACGCACGGCGGTGAGCATCATGAAATTGGTGATGCAGGATGGTTGATGATGACGATGGCGACAGATTCCCCTCTTCGGAGCCCCGAACGGACTCCAGATCAGCCCTTCCAAGAGGTTTTAGGGCCTGGCGGTGGCTCCGTATCGTAAAACGCGATGAATCCTTCTTCTTTATTTTTTTTCTCCCCGAAAGCAAATACATAGAGTTGGAGTCGAGGTCGGAGGAGCTCCAGGGGGGCCACGAGGTAGGGGGCACGCCCTAGGGGGGCAGGCGCGCCCCCCACCCTCGTGGCTAGGGTGTGGGGCCCCTGGTCTTCATCTTTTGCAAGGATTTTTTATTATTTCCGAAAAGATGTTCCGTGAAGTTTCAGGTCATTCCGAGAACTTTTGTTTCTGCACATAAATAACACCATGGCAATTCTGCTGAAAACAACATCAGTCCGGGTTAGTTCCATTCAAATCATGCAAGTTAGAGTCCAAAACAAGGGCAAAAGTGTTTGGAAAAGTAGATATGACGGAGACGTATCAACTCCCCCAAGCTTAAACCTTTGCTTGTCCTCAAGCAATTCAATAAACTGAAAGTGATAAAGAAAAACTTTTACAAACTCTGTTTACTCTTGTTGTTGTAAATATGTAAAGCCAGCATTCAAGTTTTCAACAAAGATTATGAACTAACCATATTCAAAATAACGCATAGGTCTCATGTTTACTCATATCAATGGCATAATCAACTAGCAAGCAATAATAATAAATCTCGGATGACAACACTTTCTCAAAACAATCATAATATGATATAACAAGATGGTATCTCGCTAGCCCTTTCTGAGACCGCAAAACATAAATGCAGAGCACCTTTAAAGATCAAGGACTGATTAGACATTGTAATTCATGGTAAAAGAGATCTAGTCAAGTCATACTCAATGTAAACTAACAGTAATGAATGCAAATGACAGCGGTGCTCTCCAACTGGTGCTTTTTAATAAGAGGATGATGACTCAACATGAAAGTAAATAGATAGGCCCTTCGCAGAGGGAAGCAGGGATTTGTAGAGGTGACAGAGCTCGGTTTTGAAATAGAGGTGAATAATATTTTGAGCGGTATACTTTCATTGCCAACATAACAACCAAGAGATGGCGATATCTTCCATGCTACACACATTATAGGCGGTTCCCAAACAGAATGGTAAAGTTTATACTCCCCCTCCACCAACAAGCATCAATCCATGGCTTGCTCGAAACAACGAGTGCCTCCAACTAACAAGAGTCCCAGGGGGAGTTTTGTTTGCAATTATTTTGATTTAGTTTGCATAAAGCATGGGACTGGGCATCCCGGTGACCAGCCATTTTCTCGTGAGTGAGGAGCGGAGTCCACTCCTCTTGAGAATAACCCGCCTAACATGGAAGATACGGACAACCCTAGTTGATACATGAGCTATTCGAGCATACAAAACAGGATATTTATTTGAAGGTTTAGAGTTTGGCACATACAAATTTACTTGGAACGGCAGGTAGATACCGTATATAGGTAGGTATGGTGGACTCATATGGAACAACTTTGGGGTTTATGGAGTTGGATGCACAAGCAGTATTCCCGCTTAGTACAAATGAAGGCTAGCAAAAGACTGGGAAGCGACCAGCTAGAGAGCGACAATAGTCATGAACATGCATTAAAATTAATCAACACCGAATGCAAGCATGAGTAGGATATAATCCACCATGAACATAAATATCGTGAAGGCTATGTTGATTTTGTTTCAACTACATGCGTGAACATGCGCCAAGTCAAGTCACTTAAATCATTCAGAGGAGGATACCACCCTATCATACCATATCACAACCATTTTAATAACATGTTGGCATGCAAGGTAAACCATTATAAGCTCCTAGCTAATCAAGCATGGCACAAGAAACTATGATCTCTACTTGTCATCGCAAACATGTTTATTCATAATAGGCTGAATCAGGAACGATGAACTAATCATATTTACAAAAACAAGAGAGGTCGAGTTCATACCAGTTTTTCTCATCTCAGTCAGTCCATCATATATTGTCATAATTTCCTTTCACTTGCATGACCGAATGATGTGGATAATAATAAGAGTGCACGTGCATTGGACTAAGCTGGAATCTGCAAGCATTCAATAAATAGGAGAAGACAAGGCAATACGGACTCTTTTGCCAGATCAACAATAATGCATATAAGAGCTGCTTCAACAATTTAATTATGGTCTTCTCCTATCGACCCCCAAAGAAAAGAAAAGAAATAAAACTATTTACACGGGAAAGCTCCCAACAAGCAAAAGAAGAACAGTAAATCTTTTTGGGTTTTCTTTTTAATTACTACTACAAGCATGGAAAGTAAACTAATTAAAAGCTACAACTAATTTTTTTGTTTTTTCTTAAGGTTTATTAAACACACAAGAAGAAAGCATAAAAAGGAAAATAAACTAGCATGGATGATACAATGAAAAAATATGAGCACCAACATCTAGAAATGAGTGTGTGAACATGAATATAATGTCGGTGAGAAATACGTACTCCCCCAAGCTTAGGCTTTTGGCCTAAGTTGGTCTATGGCCACGACTGGCCTGGTGGATATCCATAATAATAGTTGGGGTCGTACTAAGAAGAAGAAGACTCTGACTGCCACTGGTTGGCAATCATTTCCGGATCCCAATGGTAATTAGACTGCCATGGAGGATCAACTTGTGGTTCCGACTCTAGCTCTGTGGCTGATGTAGGGTTCCAGTAGGCGTGAGTAGCCTCTAACGGAACAAGGTACTGGCCTGAAGATAAATCAAACAAGGAAGGAGCGGGCAGGGTAATAGTCTCAGGATGATGTTTATGAAAGAACAATTTGTATTTAAGCTCCCCTTCCCTATTCTTAACAATAAAATCGTGTGCCACCATACTCTTATAATCTAAATAAACACGAGGCAACAATTTTTCTTCCTTCTCATAATGCCTAATAGGTATGTTAAAATGTGCAGCTAGGCGTGAAGCATAGATGCCTCCAAAGATGGGGCCCTTTGTACGGTTCAGACTTAACCGTTTAGCAATAATACCGCCCATACTAACAGAGTTATCAGAGAATAAACCGTGGAACAGAATAATAATATCAAGAACACTAAGGTTTCCACAGTTTCCACGATCAATTAAGCAACGACTAGCAAATATTGCAAGGTAGCGTAAAACAGGAAAATGTATGCTAGTGATTCGTGCATCGCAAAACCTTCCTCGTTTCCCCTACAGTGATGGTATCAATAAACCCATCCACATCGCCGCAATGTGGTTCCTCTGTCGTGCCCTCGAAAGGGACCAAACAAACCCAACAAAAAATCATAAAGTGACATCCCCTTATGCTCATCATATAAATAAAACTCCACCGTAGGTGGTGAGCTCCTAGAATGGAAATGAAAGTTTTGCACAAAGATATTGGTGAGTAAGAGATATTGCTCGCATTGGTCGTGGAGGAAGGCGGTGAGGCCTGCATTCACAGCTAATTCATAAAAATCATCATAAATCCTGGCTGCTCTCAAGAAATCATTGGAGGGCCATTCACACGGCCTAACCTCCGCGGTGCGAGACAGATTATATTTGGGCTTCTTTGCTTGTTCATTTTGCTTTTCCTTCGAGCTTTGTCTCGATGAGCCCCTAAAAAATCTCTTCATTATTCTCTGAAAAATTCTGAAATTTTTAGTAACTTCAAACAAAAGTGAACCAAGCTCAACAAAATTGATATCAACAACTCCTACAAGGGCCTAGAGCCTATATCATGCATTAGAACTACTTTTGACCATATAAATTTGACATGCAAGCTCAAGAACATGGTCATCTAGGCAGCACAAATTTGCAATGAATAAAGCACTAGAAAAAAAACTAATTGGACCAATGGAGGAGTCACATACCAAGGAACAATCTCCCCAAGCAGTTTTGTGAGAGGTGCTTTGAGCAAGGAGATCGAAAATGGCAGCAAAATGAGCTTGAACTCGGGTTTGAGCTGGATATTCGTGTTTGTGGGAGGAAGAAGGAGTGTGTGGGTGCAGGAATAAGTGGAGGAGGGCCACCATGGGCCCACGAGGCAGGGGGGCGCCTAGGGGGGTAGGGCGCGCCCTCCACCCTCGTGGCCAGGTGGATGCCCCCCGTGATGTGTTCTTAGAGCCAAATATTCTCAAATATTCCAGAAAAAATCATATTTAAATTTCAGGGCATTTGGAAAACTTTTATTTTCGGGGTATTTTTATATTGCACGGATAATTCAAATAACAGACAGAGAAATAATATTTTTTTTATTTAATATAAATAACAGAAAGTAAAAGGAGGGTACAGAGAGTTGTGTTTTCTAAATTCATCCATCTCATGATCATCAAAAGGAATCCACTAACAAGGTTGATCAAGTCTTGTTAACGAACTCATTCCGAATAACATGGAACCGGAGAAATTTCGAATAACACTATGTTACCTCAACGGGGGTATGCACATCCCCAATAATAAGAATATCATATTTCTTCTTGACAGTAGGAAGAGGAAATTCAAAACCTCCAAATATAATCGATGGAATTTTTCCAATAGAGTTGATACTATGAACTTGAGGTTGTTTCCTCGAAAAGTGTACCGTATGCTCATTACCATTAACATGAAAAGTGACATTGCCTTTATGCAATCAATAACAGCCCCTGCAGTATTCAAAAAGGGTCTTCCAGGAATAATAGACATACTATCATCCTCGGGAATATCAAGAATAACAAAGTTCGTTAGAATAGTAATGTTTGCAACTACAACAGTCACATCCTCACAAATACCGACAGGTATAGCAGTTGATTTATCAGCCATTTGCAAAGATATTTCAGTAGGTGTCAACTTATTCAAATCAAGTCTACGATATAAAGAGAGAGGCATAACACTAACACCGGCTCCAAGATCACATAAAGCAGTTTTAACATAGTTTCTTTTAATGGAGCATGGTATAGTGGGTACTCCTGGATCTCCAAGTTTCTTTGGTATTCCACCCTTAAAAGTATAATTAGCAAGCATGGTGGAAATTTCAGCTTCCGGTATCTTTCTCTTATTTGTAACAATTTCTTTCATATACTTAGCATAAGGATTCATTTTAAGCATATTAGTTAATCGCATACGCAAAAAGATAGGTCTAATCATTTCAGCAAAGCGCTCAAAATACTCATCATCCTTTTTCTTGGATGGTTTGGGAGGAAAAGGCATGGGTTTCTGAACCCATGGTTCTCTTTCTTTACCATGTTTCCTAGCAACAAAGTCTTTATTATCATAACATTGATTCTTTGATTGTGGGTTATCAAGATCAACAGCAGGTTCAATTTCTATATCATCATCATTACTAGGTTGAGCATCATCATGAACATTATCATTAACATTATCACTAGTTTCAGGTTCATTACCAGATTGTGTTTCAGCATCAGAAATAGAAATATCATTTGGATTCTCAGGTGGTTGAGCAATAGGTTCACTAGAAGCATGCAAAGTCCTATCATTTTTCTTTTTCTTCATTTTAGAAGGACTAGGTGCATCTATATTATTTCTCTGAGAATCTTGCTCAATTCTCTTAGGATGGCCTTCAGGATACAGAGGTTCCTGAGTCATTCTACCAGTTCTGGTAGCCACTCTAACAACATAATCATTATTCTTACTATTCAATCCATTGATCAAATCATTTTGAGCTTTAAGTACTTGTTCTACTTGAGTGGTAACCATAGAAGCATGTTTACTAATAAGTTTAAGTTCACCCTTAACATTAGCCATATAATCACCCAAGTGTTCAAGCATATTTGAATTGTATTTCAATTGTCTACCAAAATAAGCATTGAAGTATTCTTGCTTAACCATAAATTTATCAAACTCATCTAAGCATGGGCTAGCAAACTTAGTAAATGGGATTTCAGCTTTATCATATCTATAGAGAGAATTTACCTTTACTACCTATGTCAGGTTATCAAGACCATGATTTTATTCAATAGGTAATGGATTAAGATCATATGTTTCTTCAACAGGCGGTAAATTAAGACCGTATATTTCTTCAAAAGGAGGTAAATTCTTAATATCTTCAGCTTTAATACCTTTTTCTTTCATAGATTTCTTTGCCTCTTGCATATCTTCAGGACTGAGAAATAGAACACCTCTCTTCTTCGGAGTTGGTTTAGGAATAGGCTCAGGAAGTGTCCAATTATTTTCATTTGTCAACATATTATTCAATAGAATTTCAGCTTCATCCGGTGTTGTTTCCCTGAAAACAGAACCAACACAACTATCTAGGTAATCTCTGGAAGCATCGGTTAGTCCATTATAAAAGATATCAAGTATTTCATTTTTCTTAAGAGGGTGATCAGGCAAAGCATTAAGTAATTGGAGAAGCCTCTCCCAAGCTTGTTGGAGACTCTCTTCTTCAATTTGCACAAAATTATATATATATATATATCCCTCAAAGCAGCTTGTTTCTTATGAGCAGGGAAACATTTAGCAAAGAAGTAATAAATCATATCCTGGGGACTGCGCACACAACCATGATCAAGAGAATTAAACCATATCTTAGCATCACCCTTTAATGAGAACAAGAATATTTTAAGGATATAAAAGTAATGAGTTCTGTCATCATTAGTGAACAGGGTAGCTATATCATTTAATTTAGTAAGATGTGCCACAACAGTTTCAGATTCGTAGCCATGGAAAGGATCAGATTCAACCAAAGGAATTATATCAGGATCAACCGAGAATTCATAATCCTTATCGGTAACACAGATAGGTGAAGTAGCAAAAGCAGGGTCAGGTTTCATTCTAGCATTAAGAGATTGCTGCTTCCATTTAGCTAATAACCTCTTGAGTTCGTATCTATCTTTGCAAGCTAAAATAGCTAGAGCAGCTTATTTTTCAAAAACATAACCCTCAGGAATAACAGGTGATTCATATTCATTAGAGGGAGAGTCTTCATCACCACTTTCATCAATATTATCAGATTCAATATTTTCACTCTCTCTAACCCTAGCAAGTTGTTCATAAAAAAATTCACCAAGTGGCACAACAGTATCAAGCATAGAAGTAGTTACATCATAAGTATCATGCATAGTAGAAGTGGCATCATCAATAACATGCGACATATCATAACGAATAGCAGAAGCAGGTTTAGGTGTCGCAAGCTTACTCAAAACAGAAGGTGAATCAAGTGCAGAGCTAGATGGCAGTTCCTTACCTCCCCTCGTAGTTGAGGGATAAATCTTGGTTTTTGGATCTCTTAAGTTCTTCATAATGATAAGCATATATAAATCCCAAGAATAGAGCTATGCTCCCCGGCAACGACGCCAGAAAATAGTATTGATAACCCACAAGTATAGGGGATCGCAACAGTTTTCGAGGGTAGAGTATTCAACCCAAATTTATTGATTCGACACAAGGGGAGCCAAAGAATATTCTCAAGTATTAGCAGCTGAGTTGTCAATTCAACCACACCTGGAAACTTAATATCTGCAAGAAAGTATTTAGTAGCAAAGTAATATGATAGTAGTGGTAATAGTAGCAAAAGGTAACGGTAGCAAAATTAATGTTTTTGGTATTTTGTAGTGATGATAGCAATAGCAACGGAAAAGTAAATAAACGAAGAACAATATATAGAAAGCTCGTAGGCAATGGATCGGTGATAGAGAATTATGCCGGATGCGGTTCATCATGTAACAGTCATAACCTATGGTGACACAGAACTAGCTCCAATTCATCAATGTAATGTAGGCATGTATTCTGAATATAGTCATACGTGCTTATGGAAAAGAACTTGCATGACATCTTTTGTCCTACCCTCCCGTGGCAGCGGGGTCCTATTGGAAACTAAGGGATATTAAGGCCTCCTTTTAATAGAGTACCGGACCAAAGCATTAACACATAGTGAATACATGAACTCCTCAAACTACGGTCATCACCGGTAAATATCCCGATTATTGTCACTTCGGGGTTAACGGATCATAACACATAATAGGTGACTATAGACTTGCAGGATAGGATCAAGAACTCTCATATATTGATGAAAACATAATAGGTTCAGATCTGAAATCATGGCACTCGGGCCCTAGTGACAAGCATTAAGCATAGCAAAGTCATAGCAACATCAATCTCAGAACATAGTGGATACTAGGGATCAAACCCTAACAAAACTAACTCGATTACATGATAAATCTCATCCAACCCATCACCGTCCAGCAAGCCTACGATGGAATTACTCACGCACGGCGGTGAACATCATGAAATTGGTGATGGAGGATGGTTGATGATGATGATGGCGACGGATTCCCCTGTCCGGAGCCCCGAACGGACTCCAGATCAGCCCTCCCGAGAGGTTTTAGGGCTTGGCGGTGGCTCCGTATCGTATAACGTGATGAATCCTTCTTCTTTATTTTTTTCTCCCCAAAAGCAAATATACAGAGTTGGAGTCGAGATCGGAGGAGCTCCAGGGGGACCACAAGGTAGGGGGGCACGCCCTAGGGGGGCAGGCGCGCCCCCACCCTCGTGGCTAGGGTGTGCGCCCCCTGGTCTTCATTTTTTGCAAGGATTTTTTATTATTTCCGAAAAGATGTTCCCTGAAGTTTCAGGTCATTCCGAGAACTTTTGTTTCTGCACATAAATAACACCATGGCAATTCTGCTGAAAACAGCGTCAGTCCGGGTTAGTTCCATTCAAATCATGCAAGTTAGAGTCCAAAACAAGGGCAAAAGTGTTTGGAAAAGTAGATACGACAGAGACATATCAGATAAGCATATGAAACATATATAATTTCAGATTTATTATATTCAATTCATTCAACCATTTACTCATAGGATATATGTGAAGCACGTGACTGAATAACAAACTACTCCGAAAGATATAAGTGAAGATCAATGAGTAGTTAAATAATTATTTAGCTATGTGAAGACTCTCCCATTTAATAATTTCAGATCTTGATACTTTATTCAAACAGCAAGCAAAACAAAATAAAATGACATCTAAGAATAGCAAACATCATGTGAAGAAGCAAAAACTTAGGATCAACCGATACTAACCGATAGTTGTTGAAGAAGAAAGGTGGGATGCCAACCGGGGCATCCCCAAGCTTAAACGCTTGAGACTTCTTGAAATATTATCTTCGGATGCCTTGGGCATCCTCAAGCTTGAGCTTTTGTGTCTCCTTAATTCCTCTCATATCACGGTCTCCCTAAATCTCAAAAGCTTCATCCACACAAAACTCAACAAGGACTCGTGAGATAAGTTAGTATAAACCAATGCAAAAACCTTATCATACTCTTCTGTAGCAAATCACTAAAATTATTAATCAACATTGCATACTAAATGCCTCCGCATATTTAATAGTCATATCCTCAAATAGAATCATTAAACAAGCAAACATATGCAAACAATGCAAACATAACAGCAATCTGCCTAAACAGGACAATCTGTGAAGAATGCAGCAAGATCCATACTTCTCTAGCTCCAAAAATTATGAAAGAAAATTCCCACTGTAGTAAATTTATCATATCTTATTATGCAAAAGGTTTCAACATTTTATCACATTCTGACTTTTCTAGGGAATTTTTGCAACAGTGGTAAACTTTCTGTTTTCAAACAGCAACATGTAGACTTGTAAAATAGGCATAGTAAAGGCCATCAATGCCACTTTTATTGAAATATAAGATGCAAAACATTTTTATAAATCACAGCAAGCAAATCCTAACAAAATAAATTGACGCTCCAAGCAAAACACATATCATGTGGTGAATAAAAATATAGCTCCAAGTAAAGTTACCGATGAACGAAGACGAAAGAGGGGATGCCTTCCGGGGCTTCCCCAAGCTTAGGATCTTGGTTTTCCTTGAATATTACCTTGGGGTGCCTTGGGCATCCCCAAGCTTAGTCTCTTGCCACTCCTTATTCCATAGTCCATTGAATCTTTACCCAAAACTTGAAAACTTCACAACACAAAACTTAACAGAAACTCGTGAGCTCCATTAGTAAAAGAAAACAAACCACCACTTCAAGGTACTGTAATGAACTCATTCTTTATTTATATTGGTGTTAAACCTACTGTATTCCAACTTTTCTATGGTTCATAAACTCTATTACTAGCCATAGATTCATCAAAATAAGCAAACAACACACGAAAAACAGAATCTGTCAAAAACAGAGCAGTCTGTAGTAATCTGTAGGTTCCGAATACTTCTGGAACCCCAAAAATTCTAAAATAAATTTCTGAATTTGAGGAATTTATCTATTAATCATCTTCAAAAATAATTAATTAAATATCACTCTCCATTAAAAAATGGCAGCAAATCTCGTGAGCACTAAAGTTTCTGTTTTTTACAGCAAGATCGCAAAGACTTTCCCCAAGTCTTCCCAAAGGTTCTACTTGGCACAAACACTAATTAAAAGCATAAAACCACATCTAAACATAGGATATGTTAATTATTTATTACTAAACAGGAGAAAAAAATCAAATAACAAAAAATAAAATTGGGTTGCCTCCCAACAAGTGCTATCGTTTAACGCCCCTAGCTAGGCATGATGATTTCAATGATGCTCACATAAAAGATAAGAATTGAAACATAAAGAGAGCATCATGAAGAATATGACTAGAACATTTAACTCTAACCCACTTCCTATGCATAGGGATTTTGTGAGCAAACAATTTATGGGAACAATAATCAACTAGCATAGGAAGGCAAAACAAGCATAACTTTAAAACTTTAAGCACATAGAGAGGAAACTTGATATTATGGCAATTCCTACAAGCATATATTCCTCCCTCATAATAATTACATGTAGGATCATAAGAAAATTCAACAATATAGCTATCACAAAACATATTCTTAACAAGATCCACATGTATGCAAAGTTGACACTCTTCCAAAATAGTGGGATTAAGATTAACTAAAGTCATGACCTCTCCAAACCCACTTTCATAATTATCACAATAAGATTCAACACCCTCCAAAGTAGTGGGATCATTACTTCCTAAAGTTGACACTCTTCCAAACCCACTTTCATCAATATAATCATCATAAATAGGAGGCATGCTATCATCAAAATAAATTTGCTCATCAGAACTTGGGGGACAAAAAATCTCATCTTCATCAAACATAGCTTCCCTAAGCTTGTGGCTTTGCATATCATTAGCGTCATGGATATTTCAAGGAATTCATACTAACAACATTGCAATCATGCTCATCATATAAAGATTTAGTGCCAAACATTTTAATTCATTCTTCTTCTAACACTTTGGCACAATAATCGAAATCCTTATTTTCAGGGAAGACATTAAAAAGATGAAGCATATGAGGCCATCTTAATTCCATTTTTTATAGTTTTCTTTTATAGACCAAACTAGTGATAAAACAAGAAACAAAAAGATTCTATTGTAAGATCTAAAGATATACCTTCAAGCGCTAACCTCCCCGGCAACGGCACCAGAAAAGAGCTTGATGTCTACTACACAACCTTCTTCTTGTAGACGTTGTTGGGCCTCCAAGTGTAGAGGTTTGTAGGATAGTAGCAAATTTCCCTCAAGTGGATGACCTAAGGTTTATCAATCCGTGGGAGGCGTAGGATGAAGATGGTCTCTCTCAAGCAACCCTGCAACCAAATAACAAAGAGTCTCTTGTGTCCCCAACACACCCAATACAATGGTAAATTGTATAGGTGCACTAGTTCGGCGAAGAGACGGTGATACAAGTGCAATATGGATGGTAGATATAGGTTTTTGTAATATGAAAATATAAAAACAGCAAGGTAACTAATGATAAAAGTGAGCGCAAACGGTATTGCAATGCTAGGAAACAAGGCCTAGGGTTCATACTTTCACTAGTGCAAGTTCTCTCAACAATAATAACATAATTGGATCATATAACTATCCCTCAACATGCAACAAAGAGTCACTCCAAAGTCACTAATAGCGGAGAACAAACGAAGAGATTATGGTAGGGTACAAAACCACCTCAAAGTTATCCTTTCTGATCGATCTATTCAAGAGCCCGTAGTAAAATAACATGAAGCTATTCTTTCCGTTCGATCTATCATAGAGTTCGTACTAGAATAACACCTTAAGACAAAAATCAACCAAAACCCTAATGTCACCTAGATACTCCAATGTCACCTCAACTATCCGTGGGTATGATTATACGATATGCATCACACAATCTCAGATTCATCTATTCAACCAACACAAAGAACTTCAAAGAGTGACCCAAAGTTTCTACCGGAGAGCCAAGACGAAAACGTGTGCCAACCCCTATGCATAAGTTCACGGAACTCGCAAGTTGATCACCAAAACATACATCAAGTAGATCACGTGATATCCCATTGTCACCACAGATAAGCACATGCAAGACATACATCAAGTGTTCTCAGATCCTTAAAGACTCAATCCGATAAGATAACTTCAAATGGAAAACTCAATCCATTACAAGAGAGTAGAGGGGGTTAAACATCATAAGATCCAACTATAATAGCAAAGCTCGCGATACATCAAGATCGTGCCGACTCAAGAACACGAGAGAGAGAGAGAGAGATCAAACACATAGCTACTGGTACATACCCTCAGCTCCGAGGGTGAACTACTCCCTCCTCGTCATGGAGAGCGCCGGGATGATGAAGATGGCCACCAGCGAGGGATTCCCCCTCCAGCAGGGTGCCGGAACAGGGCCCCGATTGAATTTTGGTGGCTACAGATGCTTGTGGCAGCGGAACTTTTGATCTATTCTGTTCCCTGATGTTTTTAGGGTATATGGACATATATAGGCGAAAGAAGTCGGTCAGGGGAGCCACAAGGGGCCCACGAGGGTGGGGGCGTGCCCAGGGGGTAGGGCGCGCCTCCCTGCCTCGTGGCTTCCTCGAAGGTTCTTTGACGTCTACTCCAAGTCTCCTAGATTGCTTCCGTTCCAAAAATAACTCTCCCGAAGGTTTCATTACATTTGGACTCTGTTTGATATTCCTTTTCTTCGAAACACTGAAATAGGCAAGAAAACAACAATTTGGGTTGGGCCTCGGGTTAATAGGTGTAACATCCCAAATTTTCAATTTGGAATGTTATACATAGGTCATCCATGCATATCATATTTTATTGCATTTCGTTCTTGTGATCCTCGAAATCCTAAGCAACTCAAGGACCCTCGGGGAGAGTTGGGGATTTTCCCTCGTTCTCATATTTGAGTTTTATCAAATATTGAAACAACGATCACTTTGGTTTTAATTATTTTTCTTCCCCAAAAATATTTCGTATTAAAATTATATGGGAGGAGATAATATGACTTCTCCAAAATAAATGAAATGTTGCAGGAAAAATATTAAAATCAATTTGTATTTTTATTTGGGGTTTTATCGCTATTTTATTTGAATTAGGAAAAATATGCATTTTTCAAAATTGCATCAGAGGCCCAAATAAATGTTCACCTTGTCCGACGTATTTCTAGAGGACGGGGAACATTTATTTCAGGATTTTTGGAGTCCGTTTAGTATTTCTTTTCTTCGTTTTTCTGCGCAAAAGTAACAGACCTAACCGAGCCGTGTCCGCCTAGGACTCCTGGCCCGGCCGGCCTTTATAAGCCAGGAGGCGCGACCCCAGCAGCCCAGCGCCCCGCCCGAAACCCTAAGCCGCTGCCGCCCTAGCGCCGCCGCCGCACCAACCTCCGCCGCCGCCACGCCACCGTGCCGCTCGCCGGAGTTCGCCGCTGCCGCCGCCAGTTTTTTTCGCCAGTTCGGTTTTTCCGGTAAAAACCCTAGATCCGTTTATAAAAGATCGGTTTGGTTTTTATTTTTTTCCTGGTTTAGTTATTTAGCGAAAGCCCGTTCGTACGTTCGTTTTAACGAACGGTTTTCACCTGTTAACCGTAGACAGCGAACGTTCGTTTGTTAGCCTGTTCGTCAGTTTTCTTTTTCCAGGGTTTTTTCGCGATTATTTTCGATGGCGATTTCTGCCCTGTTTTTTGTTTTAGTTTAGTTTTTGCTCGTTTATCGGAATCAGGCAATTCAAGCGCCTAGATTTTCGTCTCGAAGCCCTCTTTCTATTTAACCAACATGAACAAGATTTTGGTACTGTAAAATTTGACCTTAGCCCATATTAGTAATCAGATCTTGTTTCTTTCGCAGTTTGAGTTTCGTTGCTCCGTTTGATTTGATTATTTTTGCAAACCGGAGTTCTTCAGTTGAACTTTCTGGTTAGATCTTCTTATTTGAGATTTACCCGTGCATCTTTGCTTGATTGCTTATGTATTCTATTGTTTGTTTGTGATAGAACACCCGGAGTGCGAAGCGTGCTACTACGAGTCTTTAGGATTTGCAGATCGTCAGCAAGGCAAGTAACACTTTGATCATACCCCTTTATCACCCAGTTTTTATGCATTAGTTTCAACCTTCACACATTGCATGAGTAGGATCTCTTAACATGTGGGTCTGGGAAGTAGATAATGAGGTAGAACCTATTACCTGTTTTATTATCAAACCCTTGGGAGTTACTTCTATGTTATGCTTATACTGCCATGCTATGCTCGTAGACGTGGTTTGGGTTTGAGTGTATCCATGACAGATGTGAGTTGTTAATTAATGGTTCAACATAAGGTGGCAATTTTTAATACACATCTGGGTGGATTTCTTGTGGGCACCTGGAGAATCCAGTGTTGTCCTAGGATCTCCCGGAGTACCCGTGTGATCATCCTACAGTCCGCCACCTAGGCTCAAAGGGATCATAAGACTATTCATGCTAGAAACTTTCGTGTGCGGACACAAGCCATTATGGGCTCTGACATAATTGAGTAAGTTGCGTGAGTTCTTGAAGAGGTGGACTAGCAGATATAGGGGATTGTAGGTGTACCGGTCCGCCCAGAGTAAAGAGCAAATGCTTCTGAAAGATTGTGCCTCGGTCATTCGTTTCTCAAACACCCTGTAGTGCGAGAAATCCAACAGAGGAGATCGAGTCTTGTGGGGAAAAGTGCTCAAACCTCTGCAGAGTGTATAAACTAATCATGGTTAGCTGCGTCCCCGGTTATGGACATCTTGAGTATCTGGTTCTTGGATTATCATATGGATCTCATCACACTAAAATATTTTTTTGGGTTGATAATTACTTTTAATTGGGATTGAGTTGGAGGAACCTTCTCAATATTGTTCAACTACCATGATAGTTAAATAAAATATACTCCTTTGTTGTAGGAAAAATTGGCTTTTCGCAAAACATATTAACCATACAGCCTCCACCAGCCATATATGCATATAGTGATAGTATTTATCTGTTCATTACTCTCCTGTGTTACATTGCCAGCATATTCCATGTGCTGACCCGTTTTCAGGCTGCAACGTATCATGTTGCAGACTTTTCAGACGAGGAGTAAGGTGTGATAGGTCATTTGTCATGCACTCAACCATGCCGTTGGAGTTGATGGACTCACTTTATCTTCCAAGCCTTCCGTTGTTATCGTATTAGATGGCCTTAAGCCATATTCATTGTAATAAGTTCTCTCTTGAGACATTCGATGTAATAAGTGTGTGATTGCCACTCTGTTATAAATCCTTTGAGTACTGTGTGTGTCAGCATTCCGATCCAGGGATGACACTGAAGCACAGAGACTTGACCGTTTGAGGCCGGGTCGCTACAAGATGGTACCAGAACACACGCTGAATGTAGGACACAACCATTAAGAAAAGCCATAGGCCACTCTTCTCTACTTATTTCTGACTCCTATCCATTTTCCACTCTTTAGGATGGCGGATACGAGGAACAAGTTTGCACAACCGGATGAAGACACACCTTTTGGACGACACTTGAAGGAAGTCACTAACTACCTGAACATTGGAATACCAAGCTTCACCGAGACCTACACTGCCACTTTACTAGAAGAGGAGCGATGGATGATTCGAGGTCAAGTTCCAGGAAGGACGTTCACGCCAGTCACTAAACCCATAGAGTTTTCCTTTGATGCACCCACCTGGACTCTAGGCAAGAGTATGGCAACCCACGTCGCTATAGGACGCATCGGCGAAGTTTACCATAAGGAGCTCAAGGACACTATCTACCAGATATGTGGACGCCGAGATGAGCAATGGGAGATGATCAACACCAGGAAGGACAGGTCCATTGCATCATTCATCCAGGAATTAAACCACCACATTCGTCGCCAGGAGAACCAGATGTGCGCAAGTATGATAGATTTGAAGAAGGTGATGATCAGGATCACGGAGCTAGAAGAGGAGCTTAAGTCTACACGCGATGGATATGAGGAGGAAATGATGATACTTGTGGAGAGGAATGACGACATGACCAGGAAGCTAGGAGTTTTTATGGGAGACCCCGCACCAGGAGGAGAAGACGACGAACCCAAGGAGATTCATTCTGAAGACTACATCATCATAGACGACACCGATTCCGACCCGGATAGTAGTGATGATGACTATGAAGATGAAGCTGGAGCAGATATCATGGAGTCTTCCACCGATCAAAATTTCTAGTAGACCACCATACTATTAGTAGTACCCCCCATGTAAATATTAGTAGTCCGATCACTGTAACGATAGTTAGACCGATTGTATGCCCTTGCTTGATTGATTGAGTGATATGATTGTGTTTGTCTCATGTGCATATGGGTAGTGTTTTCTCATTAGACCTCATTCTATTCTAATCTCTTCCCTCTAAATCCATCAGATGCCTCTGGGACGTGACCCCGGTTTTGCTTTCCCACCGGAGCTCACTCAGTTGATCCAGCAGCAGAATGCCTTGATGCAGTTGTTAGTTCAAAACCAAGGCAACAACAACAACAACAACAACAATAACAACCCACCGCCACCACCACCAGTTGACAACTTAGCCCGTTTTCTGAGGCTGTAGCCGCCGGTGTTTTCCAGTAGCACCGAGCCAATAGTTGCTGATGATTGGCTATGTAGGATTGGAAGGGAGTTGACCACTGCAGGTTGCGCAGATGCGGAGAAAGTGCATTTTACCGCACACCAATTGGATGGACCAACAGCCGCATGGTGGGAGAATTACACAGCCACTTTTCCTATAGCCAATGCCACCTGGGAGCAGTTTCAGCAAGCATTCCACACAGCCCACATATCCACTAGAGCTATGAGCATGAAGAAGCGTGAGTTTCGCAACGTACACCAAGGTAACCGTACTGTAGGCCAGTATGTGGAGGAGTTTAGTAAGTTATCCCGCTATGCTCCAGATGATGTGGCCACAGATGCCGCGAAGGAGGAGAAGTTTATGGAAGGGTTGAGTGATGAGATGAGTATGCAGTTAATGGTGGCAACATTTAACAACTACCAGGAGTTGGTAGATAAAGCACTCATGATTGAAGGGAAGCAGCAGCAGATAGAGAGCCACAAGAGGAAATATGGACAAGAGAAGTACAATTCAGGAGCTCAGTAGAAGCCTCGCTTTACCCCGAACTCGGGAGGGCTTACCCACAACCATGGAGGCCACACTCACAATGGAGGAAGTACCCATAATCATACTGGCCCAAGGAATGGGAATGGGAATGGAGTAAGCAGCAATCAGAACCGTTCCAATTCAGCCACGCCCGCCAAGAGGGACCTAAGCCACGTTACTTGTTTCAAGTGTGGGAAAACTGGACACTATGCCACGGAGTGCACTGAAGCAAAGAACGGAAATGGTAATGGGAGCTCTAGGAAGAAGCTCAATCCATTTAACAAAGGACAAGTGAACCACGTGAACGTGGAGGAGGTTGAAGAGCAACCAGATGTAGTTATCGGTAAGTTTTTAGTTAAGTCATTTACTGCAATCGTTCTTTTTGATACTGGTGCATCGCATTCATACATATCAAGGGGATTTGTGGATAAGTATAAGTTGCCCACTAGAGTTCTTAAGACACCTATGCTAGTAACCTCACCCGGAGCCAAGTATATGACAAGCAATGGTCATCACCGAATCAATAGTCTTGAAAATGGTCATCAAGGTCATTATTCTCGCAACTGACAAGGAGATGCCTTAAAATCATGTCACCCTCTTATATGGTTGGCCTCAACAAAGAGCTTTGTATAGCTACAAGCCCCGAACATATGTCATATATGTGTGGACACATGTCAGAAAAACAAGCACAAGGAATAAGGTCAAAATATTAATCACACCCATGGTCATACGAAGAATCAAGGACATGTGTGGCCAAGTTATTTCAGTAAGGTATCCCGACGAAGAAAATCATGACTGTTAAAAGGGTGAGACTGACAACAAAGGTATGATGATTTTGCACGACCATCAGGGTCCGGATACCCCAAGTCAGTTGGAGGCCATAATTCCATATGGATCCCCAAAGACATACACCTTCAGCGGCCTACCCTATTTTAAAAGGATTTCATATCCCGCTTAAAATATTTAGTGTGGAAAAATCCAATTGGGTAACCGACAAAATGAGAAAATCAAAAAGCCGAACAATCAGCTCAGACCCGGTATGCTCATCGACGAAACCAAGTACATGGTCAGACTGTCAGGAAAAGCATTTGTCCGTCAGCCCCTTGTCGGGCAAAGTCTCAAGATGTAAATATTTGAGGTATGACATAGCTATAACTCCATACACCATTATATTGCTCACGACAGAAGGCAGTCAAATCTCTGGTATATGCCACATGCTTGAGCCAAAGGAAATAAATCAAGATAAATCAATGCCACCTATGAGTAGTCAGATCCCGTCAGAAGATGGCCATGATTAATTCTAAGCATTTGTTGAACCCAGAAGGCTTGCATTTATTTGAAGCAACCCCATGACAGAAGTAAAAAGGTCTTCATGACCAAAGGAAATTTATGCTCAGATCCATTGGATATCACTGCAGATATGAAAGAATCAACGTCAGCAAAAGGATTTGGTGTGTGAGCAAAAACCCGTCAGAATTTTGGGAAAGGTGAAGCAAACCACCCTGAGCAAAGGTGATCAAATCATATAAAATTCTTGGGGGAACAATAAATAAAGGAAAAAGGATATCCGAGTTGGAAACGGTATCCTCAAGTCATACTTGTTCCCAGAGCAACTAAATATCGAGGACGAGATTTCTTTAAGGGGGTAAGAGTTGTAACATCCTGGTTTTTGGCCCCTTTCGTTTTAATTTTTGATTTATTGGGTTTTTGCTCTGTTTTTTTGGAGTGGTTCTGTGGCCTTACCACCTGGGAAATCATCCCCATTTCCCCTCCCAAGTGGCTCATCATTCTCAAAACTTTGCTAAGATCATGTCACTCCACTGCTTGACCAAACCCTAATTTCTTTTTCTAGGGAATATTCCTTTTCCTATTAAAGGAATAACTCTATCTGCCCTGGGTTGTGAAGCAACCTATATTTCTGTCCATCCAAAAATCCCCAAATAATTCTTATAATTTTTTTGGATCATATCTTCCTCAAATATGGCAAAATATTTCATTGGCCATATTTCTCATTGTGCTCAATAAATTCATTTCCTAATCTGTCCTAAATGGCACATTGTGAAGTAAGTGCTATTTATCTTTGCCCATTTGCCCCCAAACTTTTTGGGCATGACATATCATCCAAATAATTGACCCGTGCCAAAATTCAACTTTATTTTCCAAGCCAAACTTCCTCAGTGATTTTTCAAAGTTCCTATCTGAGGGAAGCCTTTGTGAAGGAAGTGCTAGCTAGGGTTAACCAAATGAGTTGAAATTTTGCATGCCTCTTCTTGTGCTCATATTACCTCACTCCTAGAAGTTTCAGCTCCATACCTGATCTATGTGAGCACAACATCAAATCTTTGATTCTGTCAATATTTTCAGGTTGTGAAGCAAGTATATGTTATATTGCTTCATTTTGCCTGAAAATGTACCAGAGCATTCTCCTACCCAAATAACTTCTCTCCACCAAATTTGGCACCATTTCACTTGGCCTATATTTCTCCAAAAAATTTGCAAGTTTCTGGACAGAGGGTATAGCTTTGAAGGAAGTACCATTTTGGTAAAACCAATTGGTATGAAATTTTTACAGCACCTTTGTATGACCAAATCATTAAGCCTTGCCAAATTTGAGCTCAAGTGGCATCACCATGTGAGTGCATCATCCAAATCTCATTTCTGGACCAGTTTTTGTGGTTGTTAAGCAACTACATTAAATCTTGGCCTTAATCTTCTCAAAGTTACCAGGGTGAAAGTCCTTCTTTACCTAAACCTCGTAGACAACTCCTTTGCTTCCAAACTCCTTCCTGTTGATCAGAAGTGCTCGGTCAAGTTTACTGCAGTAAACTTCAGGTGGTGACTACCATTTAACCATGTCACTTTTCACTGATCTACCACCGTAGTTGAGACCTCCACCGGGTGAACTACGCACTAGACAACATGGTCAAGCCCCTCTCCCCCACTACATGCCAGTGCGCGTGGTGACCGCGTTAATGGCAAGCCTGTGCACGCGCCCTGTGTGAAGTGGCCGCCTCCAGGGCGTCTTCTTGCTCGGGCCCCTCCTCTGCTCGCCGTCTTAGTGAGCACAGACATGTCCCCTAGCTTCCTCTCGTCGTCGCCGTTCTCCTGGACCCCTCTCCCCCTCCGTCCGCTTCCTCGCCGACGCAAGCCGCCGCACGTCCACGGGCGAACAGTGGTGGTTTGGCTCTGTTTGTCGCCGCCGTCGTCCTTCCTGTGCTCCGTTGGCCTCCTCTGCCCCGTGAGAGCCTCCACTGTGCCTCCCTCGTCGCCTGCCTCTGAGCTCATGTGCATGGGCATGTGTCCGCGGCGCCGGACACGCGTCCGCGGCGAGGATAGCACGACACACCCCTCTCCCGCCTATATAAGGCCACCCTGACCCCGCCTTGCTTCACCACTGGCCTCCTGCACCTCCTCTAGCCTCCCCGGACCACTTCCCCGAGCTCGAGCCACCCTCCACGACCACCATGTCGCCATGGCCGCCATCCATGCTTGGTTAAATTCCCTCAACGCCGTCCCCCCTACTTGCCTTCCACCACCACCAGAGGTCTCCACCACCACGCCCGAGCCTCGCCAGCCTCTCCACACTTCACCGGAGCACCCGTGCCGCGAGCCCGTCGACACCCACAGCTCCCTTCCGCCGCGGCCAATGCTCCATCGTTTCCTGAGCTCCCCGGCAGCTTCTATGCCCGGGGATGCATCTGTCTCGTCGCCCTGAATCCGTAGGTAGGCCGGGCATCGCCAGAGACGGCTGCTAGCTCCGGCTATCACCGTCGGGCGTCGGCTCTGCCACGGCTAGGCGCGGGCTAGCGCGATGGGGACGACGACCTGGGGCGAGCGAGGCGACCTACAGGCGGGCCCCGCATGTCAGCCACTCCACGTTGACCCAGTCGGGTGCTGACATGGATAAGTGGAGGCGTATTCTCAGGAATATGTCTTCCTTAAACGAAAGCGCCTTCCATCTCTTTGTCGGGCGAAAATACATTTTCCTTTGTGGTAAACGTATTCTCAGAAAAGACACGTTCGGTTTAAACTACCAGGGACCTGTTTGTAGAAGTATTTTTCAGACTAGTTCCTGAGCTTTAAACGTCCATATCTTTTTGCCCACAACTCCAAATGAGGTGATTCCAAAGCCCACTTCTTCGTTTCGTCAAGCCCGTTCTGATGGAACCATTTTCACCATGTTTTGACATTCTGAAAATGACCATTTTGCCCCTGCCCTTATTCAGCCCCCTCCGAGAGAGTATGTTTTCCGGCGATTCTTTTCGCGAGCCTCTCGCACTTCTTCTCGGTGATTTCTTCCACCCCAGGCAAGCTACACCCTCCATATGATTGCAATGCAGTGACATGGTTTAAGTTAGTTGAACTTGTTTAAAATATTGCATTAGCTATGTATGATGTGAGCATGGCATTTCTCGGAGTATTGTTTTGATCTTGATATTGCCATGATATTGCTTGGAGTTCTAGGACTTATATTTTGATGATTATGTGGATGACATGTTGCCTTTGGATTCTTAGTGGCTATTGTGATTATGTTCAAGATGGTATTATGCTTTGGAGTATTACTTTGGATGACATGTTGCCTTTGGATTCTTAGTGGCTATTATGACTATGTTCATGATGGTGTTATGCTTTGGAGTATTACTTTGGATGACATGTTGCCTTTGGATTCTTAGTGGCTATTATGATTATGTCATGATGGTATTATGATTTGGAGTATTACTTTGGATATCATGTTGCCTTTGGATTATTAGTGGCTAGTGTTAGTTTCATCATGATGCTAGTTGATATTATGTTTTGGAGCATGATGATGGAAATGATGCTTGCATGTGGATCATAGTTGAATAGATAGCTCTTGATATTTGAGTAGTAGTCTTATCATTCTTGGATTCATCATGATAGTAATGTTAGACTGTCCTCAGAGTATTTTGATATGACGACATTAAGCTTTGGATTATTTGTTGGATATTGCTATGACTTGGATTATAGGTAGATGGATGATATTGGAGTATCAGTCATTACCATTATATTTTGGGGATCAATTCCGTCATTAAGTTGGTCAGGTGCCACCGAACCGGGCTTTCTCTAGTGCAACCACATTTGCCTTTATGGGAAGGCCCTAATGCGGTCTATTGTCATGCCTCTCGCTGGTGCCTCCAACGAGGGAAGGTTATGGGCATGCGGTACCCTGGCCCGGTAAGTAGACATAACCTTGTGTGCCCGTTGTTGTTGTTGTTGTTGTTGTTATGGATCCGGTCCCCGTGAGGGACGTTTTGGCCACGTCGGTGGTTGTTGTGTCTTTGGTAGACACGGGGCCACCAAGGACTAGCCCAGTGGGGAGTGAGTCAGAGTGGCCGGGAGAGTGTCATGGCAGTAGATCGGTTTTGTCAGAACGCCGTTGGTCCACCCGAATGGGAGTGCGAGGCCATGGGTTCCGTGGTGTGGGTACAATACGCTACCTCTGCAGAGTGTATTTAAATCTATCGGTAGCCGCGTCCTCGGTCATGGGCATGGGTTCATACTAGGTCACACCGTTCGATCAACACTCACATGACGGAATGACTTATAGGTGATTTATATGTTGATATGTTGAGCAGTATAGATGGGCAGGATGTTGATGATGATGTTGGAGACCAAGTGTTGGTCGTGGTAGTGATCGCCGGAAGGATCACCATTTGAGACCAAGTGTTGGTCGTGGTAGTGATCGCCGGAAGGATCACCGTTTGAGACCAAGTGTTGGTCATGGTTGTGATCGCTGGAATGATCACCATTTGGTTTTGATCACAAGGTGATCGAGATGTTATATTGCTTGGCCGGTTAGCCAAGAGTGATATGGTTATGGAGATCTGAGATGGTGATTTATTAGTATTGTATCAGTTTCATACCATGCTTAGTAGTTGTTTCATCATACTAGTTGTTAATTTAATTAACCTGTTAAATCCTATGTTATTGTCTTGCCTTGATGTTTATGGTTGTTGTGAGCTTGCAAGTACATTCAATGTACTGACCTGGCGTGTCATGCCAGATTGCAGGTGATGCCATGATTGCTTGATTGCTTGTCGAGGGTTGCCGTGCGTGTGAGCTAGATCATGTCCCAGCCAGAGCCCCTGCGGAGTGGAGTTCACCACCTTCGTCGTTGTTCCGCTGCTAGAAGTATTTCGCTGCTTCGAGTTGTTTCGCTGCTAGCATAGAGCAAGTGTAGTATTGCAGGCGTAGTGTTGCCGTGCTGATGTGCTTCTTTGTAACATCAGACCCTTGTATTATTATTCTTGTAATAAGAGCTGATTTGTTCTATGTCAAGCAGTGCCGTATTCTAGAGACTTCTCCTCGATCTCTGGGCTGGAATACATGGCGTTCCGGTTTCTCTGAGCCGGGTGCTACAATGAGTATGATGAATAAGGTGTTCATGGAGTTCTTGGATAAGTTTGTCATGGTGTTGATTGATGATATTTTAGTATACTCAAAGAATGAAGAGGAACACAAGGAGCATTTGCGCTTAGTACTCGAGAAACTCAGGGAGCATTAGTTGTATGCCAAGTTCAGCAAATGTGAGTTTTGGTTGAAGGAAGTTGGATTTCTTGGACATGTTATATCAGGAGAAGGTATAGCAGTAGACCCCACCAAAGTTCAGTCAGTAACTGAGTGGTTGGCACTCACCTTAGTTGGAGAGATCCACAGTTTTCTTGGACTCGCGGGATACTATCAGAGATTCATTGAAAATTTCTCTAAGATTGTGAAGCCTATGACGACGTTGTTGAAGAAGGACACCAAGTTCCATTAGACTGAGGAATGTGAAGCAAGTTTCCAGGAGTTGAAGAAACGTTTGACTGCAGCCTCAGTGCTGATCCTGCCGGATATACGCAAGGATTTCCAAGTGTATTGCGACGCCTCTCGCTTAGGACTTGGAGGAGTACTTATGCAAGATGGAAGATTTGTTTCATATGCCTCACGACAACTTTGACCACATGAGTTGAATTATGCCACACATGACTTGGAGTTGGCAGCCGTAGTACATGCACTCAAGACCTGGAGACATTTTCTTATTGGGAATCATTGTGATGTGTACACAGATCATAAGAGTTTGAAGTACATTTTTACACAGAAGGAGTTGAACCTCAGGTAAAGGAGATGGTTGGAGCTTATAAAGGATTATGGCATGAAGTTGCACTATCATCCGAGAAAGGCCAATGTCGTAGCAGACACTTTGAGCCGAAAGAGTTATGCCAATACCTTAGTAACAGGAGGATTGCCAAAGGAGTTAGCAGAAGATTTTAGGGAGCTACATTTAGAGATTGTTCCCAAAGGTTTTGTTAGAATCATGGAAGTTCAGTCGACCTTGTTGGGAAAGATTCGAGAGGCCCAGAAGGATGACAAAGAAATTGTCGAGATAAAGGAGAAGATGAGCGAAGGCAAAGCCAAAGGTTTTCGTGAGGATGAGCATGACACCTTGTGGTTCGAGGACCGGATATATGTGCCCAATAATGCATAGATCAGGAAGTTAATATTACAGGAAGCTCACGACTCACCATACTCGATACACCCCAGAAACACCAAGATGTATTTGGATTTGAAGGAGCGTTTCTAGTGGACTAGAATGAAGAAGTATATTGCCGAGTATGTAGCCGTATGTGATGTATGTCAGAGAGTGAAGGCAGAACATCAGAAACCAGCAGGATTACTACAGCCTATGCCGATACCCGAATGGAAGTGGGACAAGCTTGGCATGGATTTTATCACCGGATTACCCAGGACCCGATTGGGATATGATTCTATCTGGGTAGTAGTGGACCGCTTGACCAAAGTAGCTCACTTTATCCCAGCGAAAACCACATATACAAGTGCAAAGTTGGCCAAGATATATATGACCAGGATCGTATGTCTGCATGGAGTTCCGAGGACCATCGTATCAGACAGAGGAACGCAGTTTACTTCAAAGTTTTGGCATCAACTGCACCATTCTTTGGGAACTAGGCTAGAGTTCAGTACAACTTTTCACCCGCAAACAGATGGACAGACCGAGAGAGTCAATCAGATTCTAGAGGACATGTTGAGAAATTGTGCACTAGACTACGGGTCTAGTTGGGATGATAATTTACCCTACGCGGAGTTCTTGTACAACAACAGCTACCAGGCCAGTTTGAAGATGGCACCGTTTGAAGCCCTGTACGGAAGAAGATGTCGAACACCGTTGATGTGGGATGAAGTTGGAGACCGCCAGTTGTTTGGACCGGCTTTGATTAAGGAGTCCGAGGAGAAAGTATAGCTGTTTCGAGATAGACTGAAAGTAGCTCAGTCTAGACAGAAGAGTTATGTAGACTCGAAATGCAAGGAGGTAGTCTATGAAATCGGAGACAGAGCATATCTGCGAGTATCACCTCTTCAAGGAGTTAAGCGTTTTGGAGTTCAGGGAAAATTAGCCCTGAGATTTGTAGGACCGTACCGTGTTCTAGAGCGTGTGGGAGAGGTTGCCTACAAGTTGGAATTACCTGAAGGACTGTCAGGAGTTCATGATGTGTTTCACGTTTCCCAGTTAAAGAAGTGCTATGCTGAGATGGCCGATATTCCTCTGAGAGATACAGTGCCCCTGGAAGCAATTCAGTTGGACAGTGATTTGACGTATGAGGAGAAACCAGTCAAGATTCTCGAGTTTGCCAGTCGAGTTACCCGCAACAAGGTTATCAAGTTTTGCAAAGTTCAGTGGAGACACCATACCGAGGACGAAGCCACCTGGGAAAGAGAAGATGATCTACACAAAGACCACCCACACCTATTTTCTAGCCAACCCGAATCTCGAGGGCGAGATTCATCTTAAGGGGGGTAGGTTTGTAACATCCCAAATTTTCAATTTGGAATGTTATATATAGGTCATCCATGCATATCATATTTTATTGCATTTCGTTCTTGTGATCCTCGAAATCCTAAGCAACTCAAGGACCCTCGGAGAGAGTTGGGGATTTCCTCTTGTTCTCATATTTGAGTTTTATCAAATATTGAAACAAGGATCACTTTGGTTTTAATTATTTTTCTTCCCCAAAAATATTTCGTATTAAAATTATATGAGAGGAGATAATATGACTTCTCCAAAATAAATGAAATGTTGGAGGAAAAATATTAAAATCAATTTGCATTTTTATTTGGGGTTTTATCGCTATTTTATTTGAATTAGAAAAAATATGCGTTTTTCAAAATTGCATTAGAGGCCCAAATAAATGTTCACCTTCTCCGGCGTATTTTTAGAGGACAGGGAAAATTTATTTCAGAATTTTTGGAGTCCATTTAGTATTTCTTTTCTTCATTTTTCTGCGTCAAATTATTTTTTCAAAAGAAAGTAACCGACCTAACCGGGCCATGTCCGCCTATGACTCCTGGCTCGGCCGACCTTTATAAACCGGGAGGCCCGACCCCAGCAGCCCAGCGCCCCGCCCGAAACCCTAAGCCGCCGTCCTAGCGCTGTCGCCGCACCAGCCGCCGCGCGCTGCTATTGCCACCTCGCCGCCGTGCTGTCGTGCCGCACCGCCACCTGCGCCGCTCGCCGGAGTTCGCTGCCGCCGCCGGTTTTCTTCACCGGTTCAGTTTTTTCGGTAAAAACTCTAGATCCGTTTTTTAATAGATCGGTTCGGTTTTCCTCCCGGTTTAGTTATTTAGAGAACGCATGTTCATACGTTCGTTTTAACGAACGGTTTTCACCCATTAGCCGCAGACAGCGAACGTTCATTCGTTAGCCTGTTCATCAGTTTTCTTTTTCCAGGGTTTTTCCGCGATTATTTTCGATCGCGATTTCTGCCCTGTTTTTCGTTTTATTTTATCTTTTTGCTCGTTTATCGGAATCAGGCGATTCAAGCGCCTAGATCTTCGTCTCGAAGCCCTCTTTCTGTTTAACCAACTTGAACAAGATTTTGGTACTGTAAATTTGACTTTAGTCCAGATTAGTAATAGGATCTTGTTTCTTTCGCAGTTTGAGTTTCGTTGCTCCGTTTGATTTGATTATTTTTGCAAAGCGGAGTTCTTCAGTTGAACTTTCCGGTTAGATATTCTTATTTGAGATTTACCCATGCATCTTTGCTTGATTTCTTATGTATGCTATTGTTTGTTTGCGATAGAACACCTGGAGTACGAATCGTGCTACTACGAGTCTTTAGGATTTGCAGATCGTCAGCAAGGCAAGTAACACTTTGATCATACCCCTTTATCACCTAGTTTTTATGCATTAGTTTCAACCTTCACACATTACATGAGTAGGATCTCTTAACATGTGGGTTTGGGAAGTAGATAATGAGGTAGAACCTATTACCTGTTTTATTATCAAACCGTTGGGAGTTACTTCTACGTTATGCTTATATTTCCATGCTATGCTCGTAGACGTGGTTTGGGTTTGAGTGTATCCATGACAGATGTGAGTTGTTAATTAATGGTTCAACTTAAGGTGGCAACTTCTAATACACATCTGGGTGGATTGCTTGTGGGCACCTGGAGAATCCAGTGTTGCCCTAGGATATCCCGGAGTACCCGTGTGATCATCCTATGGTCTACCACCCAGGCTCAAAGCGATCATAAGACTATTCATGCTAGAAACTTCTGTGTGCAGCCACAAGCCATTATGGGCTCTAGCATAATTGAGTAAGTTGCGTGGGTTCTTGAAGAGGTGGACTAGCAGATGTAGGGGATTGTAGGTGTACCGGTCCGCCCGGAGTAAAGAGCAAATGCTTCTGAAAGATTGTGTCTCGGTCATCCGTTTCTCAAACACCATGTAGTGCGAGAAATCCAACTGAGGAGATCAAGTCTTGTGGGGAAAAGTGCGCAAACCTGTGCAGAGTGTATAAACTAATCATGGTTAGCCGCGTCCCCGGTTATGGACATCTTGAGTATCTGGTTCTTGGATTATCATATGGATCTCATCACTCTAAAATAATTTGTTGGGTTGATGATTACTTTTAATTGGGATCGAGTTGGAGGAACCTTCTCAATATTGTTCAACTACCATGATAATTAAATAAAATATACTCCTTTGTTGTAGGAAAAAAATTGGGTTTTCGCAAAACAAATTAACCATACAGCCTCCACCAGCCATATATGCATATAGTGATAGTTTTTATCTATTCATTACTCTCCTGTGTTACATTGCCAGCATATTCCATGTGCTGACCCGTTTTCGGGCTGCAACGTATCATGTTGCAGACTTTTCAGACGAGGAGTAAGGTGCGATAGGTCGTTTGTCATGCACTCAGCCATGCCGTTGGAGTTGATGGACTCACTTTATCTTCCAAGCCTTCCGCTGTTATCGTATTAGATGGTCTTAAGCCATATTTATTGTAATAAGTTCTCTCTTGAGACATTCGATGTAATAAGTGTGTGGTTGCCACTCTGTTATAAATCCTTCGAGTACTGTGTGTGTCAGCATTACCAATCCAGGGATGACACCGAAGCACAGAGACTTGACCGTTTGAGGTCGGGTCGCTACAATAGGTTAGTCCCAAAAATAATGTAAAAGTGTTTAGTAAAGCCCATAAACATCTAAAACAGATAATATAATAGCATGAATACTTCATAAATTATAGATACGTTGGAGATGTATAAACCACTAAGGGAATCACAACATACATACTATCAAAATATCGAACACATATCAAGTTCACATGACTACTTGCAACATGATTTCTCCCGTGACCTCAAGAACAAAAGTAACTACTCACAAATGATAAACACGCTCATGATCAAAGGGGTATTAAATAGCATATTGGATCTGAACATATAATCTTCCACCAAATAAACCATATAGTAATCAACTACAAGATGTAATCAGCAGTACAGTCAACCACAAGCAGCAATCTATAGTTCCGGTAACAAGATTGAACACAAGAGATGAACTAGGGTTTGAGATGAGATAGTGATGTTGAAGATGTTGATGGAGATTGCCCTCCGCGAGATGGGAGAGTTGTTGGTGATGACGACGACGATGATTTCCCCCTTCGGGAGGGAAGTTCCCTCGGCGGAATCGCTCCGCCGGAGGGCAAAAGTGCTCCTGCCCAAGTTCTGCCTCGAGATGGCGGCACTCCATCCGGAAAGTCCTTCCCTTATTTTTTATAGGTCAAAACGACCTATATACCAGAAGATGGGCACTGGAGGTGGGTCTGGGTGAGCACAACCCACCAGGGTGCGCCTGGGCTCCCTGGCGTGCCCAGGTGGGTTGTGCCCACCTGGTGGGCCCCCTCTGGTAGTTGTTTGCACCAATATTCCTCAAATAATCCATAAAAAATCTCCGTGAAGTTTTAGCTTGTTTGGAGTTGTGCAGAATAGGTGGCCTGACGTAGCTTTTCCCAGTCTAGATTTCCAGCTGCCAGAACTCCCTCTTTGTGTATACCTTGCATATTATGAGAGAAAAGGCATTAGAATCACTCCAAAAAGCATTATTATGGATAAAAACATTATAAATAATAGTGATAAAACTTGATGCAAAATGGACGTATCGACTCCCCCAAGCTTAGACCTCGCTTGTCCTCAAGAGAAAACCGAAATCGAAAAACATGTCCACATGCTTTGAGAGAGAGGTGTCAATAAAAACAAAATACAGACATAGAAGCATCATGTTCATTATTATAACAGCAACAAAATTAAACATAAGACTTTTATCATATACTTCTCATGAATAAGTAACAATTCATCACACAATTAAAGTATAAAGCAAAAACTCTATTAGAAACCAACAATCTATGTTCTCAATCAACTTTGCAACTACAATTCATCATCTTTTCAGGAAGGGTCACGTATCGGAGCCTTAGGCAAGTCCACATACTCAACCATCATATAGTCTTCTATGATTGCTAACACTCACTGCGTACACATGAGCAAAACGTTTCAACCGGACACATAGAAAGATATGGGCTTATAGTTTCGTCTCCCAACATATTCACCTCAAGGGTGATGTCAACAGTAATAATTCATGCTATCTATATATTCAACTGGACATATGTGCCTAGATCTTTCCTCACCACATGATGCTTGCCAAAGGAGAAAAATAAAAAGGAATAGAAGAAAAACTTTGACTCTTTGCATGAAAGTAAATACATAAAAATAAAAGAGAGGCCCTTCGCAGAGGGAAGAAGAGGTTGCCATGCGCTTATTTGTTTGTATGCTCAACCCCTTAGTGCAAAAGAACGTCAAGTTGCATTGCCCCTTGTGATAGCGACCTTTATTATGCAGTATGTCGCTTTTATTCTTCACCATCAGAGGTTCGTGCAACGCTCAATTTCTCTTACACTAAATGATCTCACACTTTTAGAAGCAATTTTTATTGCCTTTTTGCACCAATGACAACCTACTTGAGGGATCTTTCTCAATCCCTAGGTAGGTATGGTGGACACTTGAAAATAAGATTTGCGTTTAAGGGTTTTTGGATGCACAAGTAGTATCTCTACTTAGTGCGGAATTTTTGGCTAGCAAATATAGGGGGCAAGCAACACATGTTAAAGGATCTATGACAATATGACTTCTATGTGAATATAAACAAACATAAACCATTAAGTTGTCTTCCTTGTCCAATGTCAAAAATTTCGGCATATAATATTTTGATGAGGGCTCACAATCACAAAAGATTTATAGGATAGTATATTTATATGTGAATCTTCTCTTCCCTTATTAATTCTTTCATGAGTTGCAACATTGACTAATGCTATGTTTGTCAATCTCTAATAAAATTTTCTACTTATACTTTTCCTTATGTGGTGTCATCACCTACCGTAAGATTAGTATATGATCTTTCTTGATTTATTTCCTTTCTTTTATTTATTTCTTTTCTCTGTTTCTTCCTTATTTCTTTTCTTTTATTTGCAACATGGAAGTAAAGAAAGCAAAAACTCAAACTAAACTTTATTATATAACTTGCACACGATTACAAGGATAGATCACTAAGCAAACTCTCGAAAAGAAAGGATCAAACTAAACTTTTATTCATCTAAAGCAAAAGATCGAACTAAAATAAGTAAAGGCAAAAAGATAGTGGGATGATATGATACCGGGGCACCTCCCCCAAGCTTGGCGGAAGCCAAGGGGAGTGCCCATACTCGATACTCAATTCTCTTTTGGTGGTGAAGATGAAGGTGGCGGTGATGAAGAAGAGATCTTGTCTTTATTTTCCTTGAGCTTACATCGAAGGATAAAGTTATCTATCCTCAACTCATCATTTGCAATCTCAAGCTTTATTATCCTCTTGCATAATGCCTCCATACTCTCGTTCTTGAAACGAGGAGGGGCTGATTCATCTTCATCTTCATCTGAAGTCCAGCCATAGTGCTCCACATCCCCATAGGACTTGGGGTTTGCGACAAAGTCAACAACATAGCTCTCACCTTCAGAGTCTTGGGATGACATATTTTCAGATCTGACAGGAAAGCAGCAAGAAAAGAGAACAGTGGATTTCTCCGCGATATGGTGATCAACAGGTTCGGGAAGTATATATAGATTTTTTATCTTGGGGGACAAGTGAACGGAAGAAAAAGGACTCCGGAAGGTGTCCCAGGTGGGCACAACCCACCTGGGCATGCTAGGTTTGGTGTCTTGTGCCCACCAGGGGACGCTTCCTGGTACTTTCTTATTTTCCTATTTTTCTAAATATTCCAAAACTGACAAAAAATATTTTTGCGGATTTTTCGGAGTCCATTTTCTTACCGTATCACGTACCTCCTTATTTTCACAATTCTGGATTGTTCGAGAAGGACTCTTTTATGTGTTCTTCTGATGTCAGTTTGGATAATATTACTTTCAACATTAATGGGCATGCCTAAGATATAGTGTTTTATTCGTTCTCCATTGACAACCTTCGGGTTAGTACCTTCGGAATTATTTATTTTGATGGCTCTAGACTGATAAACCTCCTCTATAACATAAGGGCCTTCCCATTTTGAGAGGAGTTTTCCTGCAAAGAATCTAAAACGAGAGTTGTACAAAAGAACATATTCTCTGACTTTAAACTCACGCTTTTGGATTCTTTTGTCATGCCATCTTTTAACTTTTTCTTTGAATAATTTTGCATTTTCATAAGCTTGGGTTCTCCATTCATTTAAAGGGCTAATATCAAATAACCTCTTTTGACCAGCAAGTTTGAAATCATAATTGAGCTCTTTGATGGCCCAATATGCTTTTATGTTCTAACTCAAGAGGCAAATGACAAGCTTTTCCATAAACCATTTTATATGGAGACATACCCATAGGATTTTTATATGATGTTCTATAAGCCCAAAGTGCATCATCTAATTTCTTAGACCAATTCTTCCTGGACCTATTGACAATCTTTTGCAAAATTAATTTTATTTCTCTATTGCTAAGTTCAACTTGACCACTAGATCGAGGATGATAAGGTGATGCAATTATATGGTTAACACCATACTTTGCAAGCATTTTACGAAAAGCACCATGAATAAAGTGTGAACCACCATCAGTCATTAAATATCTAGGGACTCCAAACCTCGGGAAAATAACTTCTTTAAGCATTTTAATAGAAGTGTTATGATCAACACTACTAGTTGGAATAGCTTCTACCCACTTAGTAACGTAATCAACAGCAACTAAAATATGTGTGTATCCATTAGAGGAAGGAAAAGGTCCCATATAATCAAAGCCCCAAACACCAAACGGTTCAATAACAAGAGAATAATTCATAGGCATTTCTTGACGTCTACTAATATTACCAATTCTTTGACATTCATCACAAGACAAGACAAACTTACGGGCATCCTTGAAGAGAGTAGGCCAATAAAAACCAGATTGCAATACCTTATGTGCAGTTCTATCTCCAGCATGGTGTCCTCCATAAGACTCGGAGTGACACTTGAGTAGGATCTGTTCCTGTTCATGCTCAAGTACACAATGTCTAATAACACCATCTACTCCTTCTTTATAAATATGTGGGTCATCCCAAAAGTAATGTCTTAAATCATAGAAGATTTTTTTCTTTTGTTGGTATGTAAATCTAGGTGGTAAATATTTAGCAACAATGTAATTAGCATAATCAGCATACCAAGGAGTATTATGAGCAACATTTATTGTATCTAACTACTCATCAGGAAAACTACCATCAATAGGTAGTGGGTCATCAAGCACATTTTCAAGCCTAGATAAATTATCAGCTACGGGGTTCTCAGCTCCTTTTCTATCAATGATATGTAAATCAAATTCTTGTAACAAGAGAACCCATCGAATAAGTCTAGGTTTAGCATCTTTCATTTCCATAAGATATCTAATAGCAGCATGGTCTGTGTGAACAATTATTTTGGAATCAACAATATAAGGTCTAAATTTATCACAAGAAAACACTACTCCTAAGAATTCTTTTTCAGTAGTTGCATAATTTCTTTGAGCACTTTCTAGAATTTTACTAGCATAATGAATAACATTCAATTTCTTATCAACTCTTTGTACTGGAACAACACCAACATCATAATCACTAGCATCACACATAATTTTAAAAGGCAAGTTCCAATCAGGTGGTTGAACAATAGGTGCAGAAATTAAGGTTTCCTTGAGTGTTTCAAAGGCTTCTAAACAATCATCATAAAAAACAAAAGGGATATCCTTTTGCAAAAGACTCGTAAGAGGCCTAGAAATTTTAGAAAAGTCTTTGATAAATCTCCTATAGAAACCAGCATGACCTAAGAAACTACAAATACCTTTTATATCTTTAGGACATGGCATTTCCTCAATTGCATCAACCTTAGCTTTGTCCACTTCATTACCTCTTTCAGAAATTTTATGACCCAAGACAATGCCTTCATTAACTATAAAGCTTCTCCTAATTCAAGACAAGATTTTTTGTTCACATCTCTACAGAACTCGATCAAGATTGCTCAAATAATCATCAAAAGACTTCCCATTAATAGAGAAGTCATCCATACAAACCTCAACAATCTTTTCACAAAAGTCAGAGAATATAGTAGTCATACATCTTTGAAAAGTAGTAGGTGCATTACATAAACCGAAAGGCATACGCCCATAAGCATAGGTTCCAAAGGGACAAGTAAGAGTGGTCTTTTCTCGATCAGGTTGAGAAACGGGTATTTGTGACAAACCAGAATATCCATCAAGGAAGCAAAAATGTGTGTGCTTAGATAATCTATCAAGCATTTGATCAATAAAAGGCAGATGGTAATGATCTTTTCTAGTTGCTTTGTTTAATTTTCTAAAATCAATTACCATTCTATAACCTATAACAATTCTTTGTGGAATAAGTTCATTCTTATCATTAGGAACAATAGTTATACCTCATTTCTTAGGGACACAATGAACAAGACTTACCCATCTACTATCAGCTATAGGATAGATTATACCTGCTTCTAGAACTTCTAATATTTCCGTTCTTACCACTTCTTTCAACTTAGGATTTAACCGACGTTGGTGATCAACAACGGGTTTAGCATCAGGTTCCATATTAATTTTGTGCTGACATAGGGTGGGACTAATGCCCTTTAAATCATCGAGAGTATATCCAATAGCAGCTAGGTAATTCCTTAGATCTTTCAATAATCTTTCTTCTTCATGTTCTAAAAGGTTAGCACTAATAATAATAGGATATATCTTCTTTTCATCAAGATAAGCATATTTCAAAGTGTTTGTCAATTGTTTTAATTCGATCATAGGATCACCTTTAGGTGGAGGAGGTCCTCCTAGAGTTTCAATGGGCAAATTGTGTTTAAGCATAGGACGTTTGTAACACTCCGAGTGTCATGCTACAGTAATCTCATGCCTAATGATGCCATGTCATCATAATTAAGTTGCTAATCCTCACTTTGTTTCAAACCAAGCTCAATTTCAATTTTTAAAATAAAGTCAAATAAAATATTCTCCAAGCGGTAAAACTAAAATGTTTGTGTGGTTGCAAATATTCACTAACTATTTTTCATGAATAAACCAACACTATTTGACATTCCAATTAATCCGTAGGAAGTTATAAAGTGAACCAGCAACATTAAATTGAGCCAATTCAATTTAAATAAATAGTTAACCATTTCAAAATAAATAGTAACTTTGTCGGCTAACTCATTACACAACCTAGTATTTATGTGTCAATTATCATATTAAAAAATCCGTTTGGTAGATCAAAATAATGCAAAACTGTGGAGAAATTACAAAACAGAAAATAAAAAGGGAAAACGCCTAAACCTAATGTGCAGCTGGGCTGTATGCAGCCGCAGTGCACACGACCCAGCCGGCACATGCCTTTCCCCCCCTACCTCATGCTACAGGAGGCAGAGGAGGGCGTGGCGTGCATCCACGGCTGCCATGGCCATGGATGGCCTCCACGTCGTTCCCCTCGGCCTATAAACATGCCCAACCGCAACCCTAGCTCCCCCTCATCCGTTTCCCCCTTGATCCCCCATCAGCCCCCTTCTCATCTGCTCGAATTCGAGGTCGGAACCTCGCGCGACGATTGTGCTCGTCATCACCGTCGTCTCCGGCATGCGGGAGCACGTCCAGGAGGTCCGGCGCGGCCGGATCCGTCTGTCCAGGGACCAGCACAAGCCGGGACGTCCCGTACATTCGCCATCGACGTCGTCCTCTCCGTGTACATCGTCGCCGTCCGCCATCGTTTGCCACTGCTCCGAGCCGTCCCCTGCCTCCCCCGCCTCGCCGTCGCGCTCGTGGTGAGCTCCTCCCTTGGACCCCCTTTCCTCCCCCTTCGATTTGGACGCCGTAGGCCGCCGTCACCGTCGTGCCCGAACCCGTGCGTGCGCGTACGTGCAGTTGCTCCTCCTGCGTGGCGCTACTGCTGCCTGCGCGCGCCTCGTCTGCAGCCGTGCCCTTGTGCATGTGTACGCCGTGCCTACCGTCTCATGCCTGCTGCAGCCCGCGCCCTCGCTCGAACCTGGCGGCGTTCCCCTGTGAGCGCCCGCGCGCGTGCCCGCGCCCCCGCTCCTGTTGCGTGCTGCCTTGTCGTGCCTACTGCTTTTGCTGTTGCCGCTAGCTGCTGCTCCTTGGTTGCTGCTTGCTGCTAGCTCCTGCCCGTAGCCACTTGCTACTGCTCCCCCTTGCTAATGCGCTTAGTGCTGCATGCTGCTGCTATTGGCCATGGCCGTGGCCGTGGCTGAGTGTGTGCTGTGTGTGGCGTGTGTGTGTGCTGTGTGTGTGGGTGGCCGGCGCAAGATTTAGGTCGGGGCTAATTTTGTTACTAATTAGACTAATGAGTACTACTACTTAAGTCAGTTGCTACCTTAAGACATGTGGGGCCCCAGCGCCCTTTTCCTTTAAAAAAGAGAGAGATATACAAATAAATACATTCATTAATTAACTTAATTAATCTTGTTTAGTTAAACTAATTATTTTTTTGTTTATTCAAATCAACTAACTAGCTAACCAATCAGTGTATGACAAGGGCCCCATCCCCTGTTGACCAGTCAAACGTTGACTGGTCAACTGGGTCCCCCTGACTCACCTGTCAGCCTTTGGTACACTTCTGTGTATGCAGAGCTGGGTGCAACTAGCATCTAGTCTTTAATTTCAAAATAATAATAAATGCAGATATTGTTTTAAACTTCGGAAAATCATAGAAATTAATCCGTATTTCGGATGAAAATGTTTTTTACATGAAAGTTGCTCGGAAAAATCCAACGAATTCGGATACGCGGTCCATTCATCTGTCACATGCCCCTAGCATGCTGAACATGAAACCGTCCCCTCTCTTTTCATTTGTCAGAAAACGTCAGACGCCGGGAAAACCCTCCGGATGTTTTCCCTCTCCGTCTGCAACGTCTAGCACTGCGTTAGTTCACCTCTAACACCGCATATTACCATGTTATGCTTTATGATGCTTTGTTTGCTTTATATTCATTGTTTCTTCCCCCTCTTCTCTTCGGTAGACCCTGAGACCGATGATGCCCCTGTGATCGACTACGTCGACGATGACCCCTCCTTGCCAGAGCAACCGGGCAAGCAAACCCCCCTTGAGCATTCCGATATCGCCCATTTCTTTCCCTCTCTTGCTTGCATTAGAACTGCTACTGCTTTCTGTATGATCCTACTCTGATGCATAGCCTGTTGTTGTTACCTGCTTTCATACCTTATCTGCTTATCCTAAACTGCTTAGTATATGTTGGTTAGAGATCCATCAGTGACCCCACCTTGTCCCAGTTGCCTCGCTTTATGTTCGATGACTCGATCAACGTGATCGACGTCCAGGCCCCGACACCGCACATCACCCCTCTAGTTGTACGACACTACAGAGTTACTATCGAGTGCTGAGGGTGAACCTCATACATCACTCCTGATGTGATCTCTGTAGTGTAGCTATTCGGTCGTGATCATCGAGGGTGATTTCCTCCTTAACCACTTCTGTTACGGCTCTGTCGTGCAACCTCTCAAGTGTGAACCTCGAGGGTGGATCCTCTTACGTTCACCTTGATGACAACATCGAGTGGAATTCACCGGGGGTGATTCCTCGGGTTTTCCCCTTGGTGTTAGACACACAGTTACTATGGTTACTATGACTTTGCACCGAGCCATGTTACTAAAGACGGGTCGGCCCTAAGGGGTACCCGCGTGAGCTTAATAACGACTGATGTGGAGCCGGGTTGACCTGGAAGGTGCCCGCGAGATACTTACGAGGCATGGCCGGGCATTCTTAGCCCTTGCCACAAGTACTCGAGACGGGGCGACGGGGTCACATCGATCATGAGTCTCTGCTCGTTACCGCGTGCTCCTAATCCACTATGATTTGGATATTTGATTCGAGGGGCCTCTGGCCTGATAGCACTAACCATCACGTGGGCATAGTATGGGTGTTCTACGTCGTATACATCAGCCAAAGCTTAATAGACGCCAGCGACTGAGCGACGCGCGCCGGGTTGGACTGCGTAAGTTCCTGCCTTGTTGAAGGAGGTAGCTAGGTCTGCTCACCGACCGCCCACGCAACGTGCAGGAGTTCCCGGGGCGATGGCCCATGACCCCTGGGGGCATAGGTTTAGTCCGGCGTGCTGGCCTCTCTATTAAGCCTAGGTCGGGTTGCGGCGTATTGTTTGGCCGAGGCTGGGCATGACCCAGGAAAGTGTGTCCGGCCGGAGTTAATCGAGCATGGTGGGTAAGTTTGTGCATCCCTGCAGGGAAGAAAACATCTATCAATAGCCTGTCCTATGGTAACGGACACTTGGAGTTGTATCCCGATCGATACAACTAGAACTGGATACTTGTGATGAGAAATGAATTGAGAATGAGAAATGGATAGTATGGCTCTAGGATTGCTTTATCGCAGGGAGTTGAGAAAGGATCTCTGGCCGAGGTTGATAACTCTATTACTACTTTACATTATGCCGATCTGTACTCTTCTATATGCTGCAAGATGCTTGAAGATTCTTAAAGATGCTAGTCTTCGATAGGCTAGGCTTTCCCCTTCTCTTCTGGCATTCTGCAGTTTAGTCCACAGATATAGCCCATTTTCCTTGATACAGATGTATACTTAGTTTAGATGTAAGTCTTGCGAGTACTTTGGATGAGTACTCACGGTTGCTTTGCTACATCTTTTTCCCCCATACCCGATTGTTGCGACCAGATGACGGATCCTAGGAGCCAGACGACACCACTGATGATTACCACTACCCCGAGAGTGCCTACTACAACGTGACGGCCGCTGACGACTTGGAGTAGTTAGGAGGCTCCCAGGCAGGAGGCCTTGCCTTTTCGATCGTTGTTGTTTTTGTGCTAGCCATCTTAAGGCAAACTTGTTTAACTCATGTCTGTACTCAGATATTGTTGCTTCCGCTGACTCTTGTGTTTTCGAGCTTATGTATTTGAGCCCTCGAGGCCCCTGGCTTGTAATATAAAGCTTGTATTATTTTAATTTGTGTCTAGAGTTGTGTTGTGATATCTTCCCACGAGTCCTTGATCTTGATCGTACACATTTGCGTGTATGATTAGTGTACGATTGAATCGAGGGCGTCACAACGTTGTTCAAAGAAAATCTTATCTATTTCATTTCTTTCATGCATATGTAAATCATTTTCATGGTCTAGCAAATATTGTTCTAAAGGATCAGTAGGTGGTACAACAATAGAAGCAAGACCAATTAATTCATCCTTACTAAGCAATTCTTTTTCATGAAGCTTTCTACTAAACTTGGAAAAATTAAACTCATGAGACTCATCATCAAAACTAACACCGACAATTTGTTTCTCACAATCTATCTTAGCATTAACGGTGTTCAAGAAAGGTCTACCAAATATAATGGGACAAAAATCATCTTGTGGGGAACCAAGAACAAGAAAATCAGTAGGGTATTTTATTTTCCCACACAAGACTTCAACATCTCTAACAATCCCAATTGGTGAAATAGTGTCTCTATTAGCAAGTTTAATAGCAACATTTATGTCTTTTATCTCTGCGGGTGTTATGGCATTCATAATTTCTTGATATAAGGTGTAAGGAATAGCACTCACACTAGCACCTATGTCACATAAACCATGATAACAATGATCTCCTATTTTAACTGAGATGACAGGCATGGCAACAATAGGTCTATGTTTATCATTTTTATGAGGTTTGGCAATTCTAGCAGCTTCTTCACAGAAGTAAATAACTTGCCCATCTACTTCGTTTTTCAAGAGGTATTTAAACATAGCAATACTAGGTTCTACTTTGACTTGTTCATCAAGCTTAGGTGTTCTAATATAGCTTCCGTTGACCACAGTTGAAACTTTAGCATGTTCCTTTATCCTAACAGGGAAGGGTGGTTTCTCAATATAAACAGAAGGAACAACCGGATCAACATTGTAAAGTATAGTTTCTTCTTTAATTGGTACCGGTTCTTTCAATTCTTCTTTAATAGGTGGGTGATATTAAAACCACTTCTCTTTAGGGAGATCAACATGAGTAGCAAATGATTCACAAAAGGAGGATACTATCTTAGAGTCAAGTCCATATTTAGTGCTAAACTTTTGAAAAGCATTGGTGTCCATAAAAGATTTAACACAATCATACTTAAGTTTAATACCTGACTCTTTACCTTCCTTGAGTTCCCAATCTTCAGAGTTGCATTTAATTCTTGCCAAAAGATCCCACCGGAATTCAATAGTATTCTTCATAAAATAACCAGCGCAAGAAGTATCAAGCATGGTTAGATCATTACGAGAAAGCCGAGCATAAATTTTTTGAATAATAATTTCTCTTGAGAACTCATGATTGGGGCATGAATATAACATTGACTTAAGCCTCCCCCAAGCTAGAGCGATACTTTCTCCTTCATGAGGCCAAAAATTATATATATAATTCTGATCATGATGAACTAGATGCATAGGATAATTTTTTTGGTGGAACTCCAATTTCAATCGATTCCAATTCCAAAATTCGATATCATCACATAGCCTATACCATGCCAATGCTTTTCCCTTCAAAGATAAAGGGAAATCCTTCTTCATAACTTCATCTCCGGGTAAACCTGCAAGCTTGAACAATCCACAAATTTGTTCTACATATATCAAGTGCATATCAAGATGTTTGGTTCTATCTCCTGCATAAGGATTAGCTAGCAGTTGTTCTATCATACCCGAAGGAATTTCATATTCAATATTTTCAGTAGGTGCAGTAGGTTGAGGGGTAGCTAATTGTGGTTCCAGTCGAGGTGAAGATACCCCGAACAAACCCCTCAAAGGATTGTTTTCCATTGTAACAAGTGACAATAAATTTCAGCACGCTATATAAATGTCTCCTTACCAAATTCCACTTACCAAAGGCGCTTCACTCCCCGGCAATGGTGCTAGAAAATAGCGTTGATGACCCACAAGTATAGGGGATCAATTGTAGCTCTTTTCGATAAGTAAGAGTGTTGAACCCAACGAGGAGCAGAAGGAAATGACAAGTGGTTTTCAGCAAGGTAATGTCTGCAGGTGCTGAAATTGTAAGTAGCAGAGTAGTTTGATAGCATGATAATTTGTAACGAGCAAGTAACGATAGTAGTAACAAAATTGCAGCAAGGTTTCCAAATCCTTTTGAGGCAAAGGACAGGCTAAAATAGTTTCTTATGATAAGCAAAGCGTTCTTGAGGGTTCACGGGATTTTCATCTAGTCACTTTCATCATGTTGGCTTAATTCGTGTTTAGTACTTTTATAATTTGATATGTGGGTGGACCGGTGCTTAGGTGCCATTCTTACTTGAACAAACCTCCTACTTATGATTAACCCTCCCGCAAGCATCCGCTACTACGAGAAAAGTATTAAGAATAAATTCTAACCATAGCATTAAACTTTTGGATCCAATCGATCCCTTACGGAATAGCGCATAAATTGGGGTTTAAGCTTCTTTCACTCTCGCAACCCATCATCTAATTGCTACTCCACAATGCATTCCCTTAGGCCCAAATATGGTGAAGTGTCATGTAGTCGACGTTCACATGACACCACTAAGGGAATCACAACATACATACTATCAAAATATCAAACACATATCAAGTTCACATGATTACTTGCAACATGATTTGTCCCGTGAACTCAAGAACAAAAGTAACTACTCACAAATGATAAACATGCTCATGATGAGAAGGGTATTAAATAGCATATTAGATCTGAACATATAATCTTCCACTAAATAAACCATATAGTAATCAACTACAAGATGTAATCAACACTACTAGTCACCCACAAGCACCGATCTATAGTTTCGGTAACAAGATTGAACACAAGAGATGAACTAGGGTTTGATATGAGATGGTGTTGAAGATGTTGATGGAGATTTCCCTCCCCAAGATGGGAGAGTTGTTGGTGATGATGATGATGATGATTTCCCCCTTCGGGAGGGAAGTTCCCCCAGCAGAATCGCTTCGCCGGAGGGAAAAAGTGCTCCTGCCCAAGTTCCGCCTCGAGACGGCGGCGCTCCAGCCCAAAAGTCCTCACCTTATTTTCTCTAGGTCAAAACGACCTATATACCAGAAAATGGGCACCGAAGGTGGGCCTGGGTGAGCACAACCCACCAGGGCGCGCCCATAAAAAATCTCTGTGAAGTTTCAACTTGTTTGGAGTTGTGCATAATAGGTGGCCTGGCGTAGCTTTTCCAGGTCCAGATTTCCAGTTGGGGGAATTCTCCCTCTTTGTGTATACCTTGCATATTATGAGAGAAAAGGCATTAGAATCACTCCAAAAAGAATTATTATGGATAAAAACATTATAAATAACAATAAGAAAACGTGATGCAAAATGGACGTATCAATGATCAAGTAAGAAGCTATTCACAAATTAAAGTATAGACCATAAAGTTTCTTGAAAACCATCAAACCATGTTCTTAGTCATCGAACAACTGCAATTCACCTTATTTTCATGAAGGGTCTATGTAAGAGCTTTGAATTATTAAATCCTACATACTCAACTATCATATAATCTTTCACAATTGCTAACACTCACGTGATATTTATGGGTTCAAAGTTTTAATTGGACACAGAGAAAGATAGGGGCTTATAGTTTTGCCTACCAACCTTTTACCTAAAGGGTAATGTCAAAAATAATGATTCATGAAAACCTACATATGAGTGGATATATATATCCAGATTTTTCCAACACATAGTGCTTGCCAAAGGAAAAAGTATAAAAAGGAAAGGTGATGATCACCATGACTCTTGTATAAGGGTAGAAGATAAAAGTAAAAGATAGGCCCTTGGCAGAGGGAAGCAGAGGTTGTCATGTGCTTTTATGGTTGGATGCACAAAATCTTAATGCAAAAGAACGTCACTTTATATTGCCGCTTGTGATAAAGACCTTTCTTATGCAGTCCGTCGCTTTTATTTCTTCCATATTACAAGTTCATATAAAGCTTATTTTCTTCACACTAATAGATCATACATATTTAGAGAGCAATTTTTATTGCTTGCACCAATGACACTAGGTAGGTATGGTAAACTCTCATGGCAAAACTGGTTTAAGGGATGTTCGGAAGCACAAGTAGTATCTCTACTTGGTGCAAAGAATTTGGCTAGCATGGGAGGATCCATGACAATATAACTTCTATTCGGATATAGGAAAACATAACCCATTATTTTTTCTTCCTTGTCCAACATCAACTTTTTAGCATGTCATATTTTAATGAGTGCTCACAATTACAAAAGATGTCCAAGATAGTATATTTATATGTGAAATCTCCCTTCCTTCAATATTCTTTCATGAATTGTTCAAGTGACCAATGTTGAGTTTGCTAACTTTCAATAAATTTTACCACCTATACTTCCTATAAGTGAAGTAATTACTCCCCATGGGATAAGTATATGAAGGATATATAATTTCATATTTATGATGTTCAATCCATTCAACCATTTACTCATAGGATATAAATGAAGCACGTGAGTAAATGACAAACTACTCCAAAAAGATATGAGTGAAGAACAATGAGTAGTCAAGTAATTAACTAGTCATGGAAGGACTCTTTCTCATTCAAGATTTCAGATCCAATGATTTTATTAAAACAACAAGCAAAATGAAAATACACTCCAAGCAGAGCACATATCATGTGACAAATAAAAATATAGTTCCGAGTAAGGTATACCGATGGTTTTGAAGACAAAAGAGGAGATGCCTTCCGGGGCATCCCCAAGCTTAGGCGATTGAGTCTTCCTTGAATATTACCTTTGGGTGCCTTGGGCATCCCCAAGCTTAGGGTATTTCTGCTCCTTATTCTTCTCGTATCGATATCACAACCAAAACTTGAAAACTTCAATCACACAAAACTTAACGAAACTTCGTGAGATGGATTAGTATGATAAAGAGTAAATCATTCACTTTGGTACTGTCAAAGACAAGATTCATGATTGTTCTTACACAATGCCTATGGTACCATACAATTTCTACAATTTATATTGAGCAATATAAGCCATAGAAACTGGAAAACAAGCAAACTATGCATTGAAAAAACAGAATCTGCCAGAAACAGAACAGTCTGTAATGATCTGAACAACAACCATACTTCTGCTACTCCAAAATTCCTGAAAAATTAGGAAAACCTAAGCAATTTGTTATTAATCTTCTGCAAAAAGAATCAGCATTTTATCACGCTTATGTTAAAAATGATAATAATTTTCCTGAGCGCAAAAGTTTCTGTATTTCAGCAAGATCAAATCAACTATCACCTTAAGCCGTCACAAAGGTCTTACTTGGCACTTTATTGAAACTAAATCTATAAAACATGATTACTACAATATCTTAATTATGTGAACACACAAAAATAGTAAGGATAAATATTGGGTTGTCTCCCAACAAGTGCTTTTCTTTAATGCCTTTTCATCTAGGCATGATGATTTCAATTATGCTCACATAAAAGATAAGAATTGAGACAATATGGGAGCATCATGAAGAATATGACTAGCACACTTAAGTCTAACACACTTCCTATGCATAGGGATTTTGTGATCAATTAACTTATGGGAACAAGAATCACCTAGCATACGAAGGCAAAACAAGCACAACTTCAAGATTTTCAACACATAGAGAGGAAACTTGATATTATTGCAACTCCTACAAGCATATATTCCTCCCTCATAACAATTTTCAGTAGCATCATGAATGAATTCAACAATATGGCTATCACACAAAGCATTCTTTTCATGATCCACAAGCATAGAAATTTTACCACTCTCCACATAAGTAAATTTATTCTCATGAATATTAGTGGGAGCAAACTCAACAAAATAACTATCATGTGAGGCAAAATCCAATTGAAAATTAAAATCAAGATGACAAGTTTCATGGTTATCATTATTGTTTATAGCATACATGTCATCACAATAGCAACTTTGTTCTCATAATTAATTGGAACCTCTTCCGAAATAGTGGAATCATCATTAATTAAAGTCATAACCTCTCCAAATCCACTTTCATAAATATTATAAGATTCAACACCCTCCAAAATAGTGGGATCATTACCTAGAGTTTACACTCTTCCAAACCCACTTTCAATGATAATTTTATTCATACTCTAAAATATATAAGTGAAGTTCATAGAGCATTCTACAAATAATATATATTTATCAATATCCAAGCTCAAAATATATAAGTGAAGCACACACGAAGCATTCTACAAAGCCATACTCAAAGAATTTAAGTGAAGCACAAAGAGTATTCTACAAATCAATGAAGGGCTATCTCATGCTAGCATGGATCATAAAGATAAATAAAGGAAAAATAAACACAAAAGACGCATGTCATGTGAACAAAACAAAAAACCGAGGCATATCGATAATTGTTGAAGAAGAAAGATGGGATGCGAACCGGGGCATCCCCAACCTTAGATGCTTGAGTATCCTTGAAATATTTTCTTGGGGTGCCTTGGGAATCCCCAAGATTGAGCTCTTGCCTCTCCTTATTCTTCTCATATCGGTAACTCCTCGTTCTTCGAACATTTCATCCACACAAAACTTAACAAACAATCTTGTGAGATCCGTTAGTATAATAAAACAAATCACCACCCTTAGGTAATGCTGTAAACTCATTCCAATTTCAAATTATTATTATATCTACTGTATTCCAACTTCACCATGGTTCATACCCCCCCCCTCGATACAACCCATAGATTCATCGAAATAAGCGAACAACACATAGAAAACAGAATCTGTCAAGAACAGGACAATCTTTAATAATCTATGACTTTATTATAATTCTGTAACTCCAAAAATTCTTAAGAAATAAGAAAATTTTAAAAAAACTGTATAGGAGTACTGTGCAAAAAGTTTCATAGGCATTCGATGTTCCAGTAAAAAATGAGAGTTCACGCACTACAGCCAAAGTTTCTGTTTTTGCACTGCACATAGCAAACAAACAATCTAATCATCCTACAACCAAAATTTGGCACATTATTTTTATAATACAATGAATATATACAAGTGGATACTTATTTTTGAGAAACTTCCGTGAAAAATTCTACATTGTTTCCATGAGCATGAACACAAGTGTTCAAGGTCGACCCTCACTTCTCCAATGCATAACCTTCCAATCACTTCTCTTTTTGAAAAAGTTTTTAAGCATAAGAGGCAAGTAAAATTTATTTTTGGTATTTTCATTTTGTAATTTTTTTGTTTGTTTCACCCACAACTAAACAAAAACAAAAGGGAAAACAAAATCTACTTAGTGAAGAAAGCAAACAAGCATACACAAAAATATCAACCCCAGGCTATTGCTCCCCAGCAACGGCGCCAGAAAAGAGCTTGATAATCCCTAAGTGCAAGGAATCATCGTAGAAATTTCCAAAGGTGGATGTGATAAGTATGGAGTGTCGAACCCACAAGGAGCCAAAGGTAAGATCAGTATTCTCTCAAGTCCTATCTGCCACTGATACAATTCTATGTACACCGAATGTTTGCTTCCATCTAGAAACGAGAAATAAAACTACGTTGTGGGTATGAAGAGGCTAACTTTGCATGATAATAGAAAACTAAAATATAAAAGTAGGTGCTGTTAATATAAAGTTATAATATATTATTATATATTATAAATAGCGAGTGTGGAATAATGATGGATCGGTGTGCGGAATTGTCCTAGGCAATTATTAACAAGATCGGTAATCATCATTGCAATTTCATATGAGGGAGAGTCATAAGCTAACATACTTTCTCTTCTTGGATCATATGCACTTATGATTGGAACTCTAGCAAGCATCTGCAACTACTAAAGATCATTAAGGTAAAACCCAACCATAGCATTAAAGCATCAAGTCCCCTTTATCCCATACGCAACAATCCCCTTACTCGGGTTTAAGCTTCTGTCACTCTAGCAACCCACTATAAGAGAACCATGAATGTATTGCAACACCCTACAGAAGGAATCCTTCATGTGTGCGTGGCACGGAAGGCACCATAGGAAAGCACCAAAATAAAACATACTACTCGAACCAATATATATCATCAATCAACCCAAAGCACAAAAGAAATCTACTCAAAACATCACAGGATGGCAACACATCATTGGATCATAATATGTGGCATAAAGCACCATGTTCAAGTAGGGGATTACAGCGGGGTGTGGGAGAGTGGACCGCATAAAAGAGATGAGGATGGTGATGATGATGGTGATGTTGACGAAGACGATCACCGTGGCGATGGTTCCCACAATGGCACTCCGGCGCCACCGAGAGAGAGGGGGAGAGGTTCTACCCCTTGTGCTTCCTCCTCCACGGCCTCCCCCCTAGATGGGGAAAGGTTCTCCATCTGGTCCTTGGTCTCCATGACGATGGTGACCCCTCCGGCTTCCTCCTCCATGGCCTCCGGTGATGTTGGCCCCCTCCAGCAGGGTGACAGAGAGGACCTAGGTTGGTTTTTGTGTGGCTACAGAGGCTTGGGGCGGCGGAACTTCTGATCTCTCTTCTGTTCTAGGGTTTTCTCGATTTATAGGAGGGGTTCCCATCGGTTTCACGTTAGGAGGCCCCACGAGACGATCACAAGGTCGAGGGGCGTGCCCTAGGGGGCGCCCCCCCACCCTTGTGGTGGCCCCGGGACTCCTTTTTCGTATCTTTTTCTTCTAGTATTTCTCATATTTTCTAGAAAAATTCTCCATTAGTTTTCAGCTCATTCCGAGTACTTTTATTTCTACACAAAAACTACACCATGGTAGTTCTGCTGAAAATAGCGTCAGTCCGGGTTAGTTCTAATCAAATCATACCAAAATCATATGGAATCATTGTAAACATGGCATGAATACTTGATAAATTATAGATACATCGGAGACGTATCATAGATGCTTACGAGAGGGGGTTATCATAAGTGGGAGGCTTGTTCAAGTAAGAACAACACCCAAGCACTGGTCCACCCACATATCAAATTATCAAAGTAGTGAACGCGAGTCAAATGAACATGATGAAAGTGACTAGATGAAATTCCCATGTGTCCTCGAGAACGCTTTGCTTACTATAAGAGACCGTTCCGGTCTGTCCTTTGCTAAAAAAGGGTTGGGCTACTGTAAGGGCATATTTATCCCTAAGTGGTTTTGGTGATTGATGACAATGCATTTGCGGACTAATCATGTGCATTGAGCATTTCAGATATCTCATGTTTAGGCACAAGACGATTTGTTGCCCCTCGGAGTCTAGTGAAGATGGAGTTTTCCCTACGTTTCTTTTCGGTGGATTTGAGTCGTAGGAAAGCCGTACTATTAAGAGGGGATCCACTTTGGAAAGGTTTGGGTGGAATCATCACGACACATCTGTCCCTCTTGCACCACCTTTCCTTTGGCTCTTTGGAGCATCCTCCGTTTTTCCATGTCTCTGCAAAATGAAGGACTCCTAGTGTTATTGTGCTGGGGCATGCGGTAGTACTACTCACGGGAGCGGTAGTACCGCAGGCCTTGCGGTAGTACCGCTTCACGGGCGCGGTAGTACCGTGGCCTCAGGCCGGGCACAGCAGCATGAGCGGAAGTAGGGGCGGATGTAATTTTTTACATCCGTACCCCATGTGGTAGTACTGCTCCAGGCTTGCGGTAGTACCGTGTCGGATTTTTGCATAGATTGAAACTCAGCAGAAGTAGCCACGGATGTATTTTTATATGTCCGTGCCTTCCCAACCTAGACAAACCCTGCCTTGGGGTAGTACCGCAAGCGGGAGCGGTAGTACCACTCCGGCGGTTCTACCGCTCTTTGCGTCAACGCATCAGGGCTGGTCTAGCTCCTGCCGCACATGCGGTAGTACCGTAGTACCCCGCGGTAGTACCGCATGTCTAGTGTGGTAGTACCGCACGTTGTAGGCTGAGTAAGTGAATAATGGTTGGATTTGTCCTATCACTATAAAAGGGGAGTCTTCATCTCCGAGTTGACCACCTCTTCCATCCCCAAGCTCCATTGTTGCTCTAAGCTCCATTTTCGCCTGATCTCTCTCCTTAGCGAATCAAACTTGTTGATTTTCTAGGGATTGGTTGACAAGGCCTCGATCTACACCTCCATCAAGAGAAATTTGATTGCCCCACTAATCCCTTGCGGATCTTGTTACTCTTGGGTGGTTGAGCACCCTAGACGGTTGAGGTCACCGCATAGCCATATTCCATTGTGGTGAAGCTTCATGGTGTCGTTGGGACACTACTGCAGGATGCTGCTAACACGACACTACGATCAGAGACCCTTCGAGAAACTGTGTGCGATGCAATAATCGCAAACGGTGCTATATGAAAACCGTCAGAAATGTATAAAACGTTTGCGATGATGGATGCATCAAACATGGTTCAGGTTTTATTTGTGTGTGCGATGAAGGGCATACGGTTCAGTTCAATGAACTGTTTGCAATGAGGAGGAACAAAAGAAACAAGCAGCTAGATGAAGGCGTGTGTGATACACAGCATACGGTTCACTCGGATGAACTGTTTGTGATTAGGCAACACAAAAGAAACGGTGAGCCAGATCAAAGGTGTGTGCGATATACAACATGCGGTTCACTCGGATGAACTGTTTGTGTTGAGACATGAGAACAGAAATGGTTCAAATGAACAAGATGTGTGTGATACGAGGCAAATAGGTATGTAATCGGAGACGTGTGCGAAGACCAATAACAACATAGACGATTACTACTAACAAGCCGTGTGTTGTGAGCAAATGATTGCTGGTATACAATTGTGAGTGATTGATGAAAACATCACCGATGGGTTCCATTGTTTAGTCTGTTTGCGATGTGATTTTCTTTGTCCACACAACATCTACGCTCTGTCTACAACATCAATATATATACTTAAAAAGACAGCATTGCATAACCAAATTAAGCATACAATTACACAAGTGACTACACACATAACATTTCCACACACCAAAGAAAGCAATTACATGCATAATAAAGTAGGAGAAACGAGGATCTAATCATCTACTTATTTTTGCGATGATGCTTGCCATTGCTCTGCTTCCGGCTGGATCCCTGGCCGTTTTGGGAAAGGAGGGACTTCCTCATGTCAATGATCCACATGTACATGTCGTAGCTTGTGTACGCCTCCTTGGCCGCGTACACGACGTGAGCTTTGTCGAGTTTCTCCATCCTGGCCGAGTGCCAGGCACACTTGTCCTTGTTGCATGAATCCTTCATGTCTCTGTAGTAGGGATCGATGATGGTCTCGGTGAGGTGAACCAGTGAGTCCTTCTCATGCTCTTGCTGCCCCTGATCTTGTATTGGCCCTGGATGTCGACAAGATTCTGGCAGGCGATGCCTGAATTCTCGAGCGCCTTTACATTATTGGTGATGTCCACTGTAGCGAACATGTAGTGGGGGCTGTTGACAAACCTGGCGAAATGCTCGCAAGGCCTTGTGGCCAGGAAGTAGTGGTATATGAGGATGTGGTGGCACACGCACATCTAGGCAACGGCGACCTTGGGACGAGACCCGGCACGAGCGCGGGTGTACTCGAGGTTGAACCCGACCACCTTGTACTTCTCCTCGGCAAGCAACAGCTCCATGATGTGCATGGAGTGCTCCGCCTAGACTGGGTCATTGGTGTACACCAGTGAGAGGTCCATGAACTTTCTGTGGGTGTCCACCACGGCACGCATGGTGAACTGCTGCTCGTCGTCGGCAGCCGCTCGTAGCGCCATTGGAGCCGCGCAGGATACCCTCTACGAATTTCTCGTGGTGGGTGTGCTTCTTGCAATGGTGGAGTGCGATCGAAAGGTTGAAGAGACACAAAGGTAGGTTAAATGGCCGCTGTAATAAATGGGGGCTGACCGGCCTGTAATCGTCATGTCTTGTCACGGTGTTCATAGCGGAGGATTCCAGAATCCAGTGCACGCTTGACAACACCGCACCCCAGGCGTGGGCTCCAAGAGCCTGTTCCCGCGCTACTGTGCTGTTTACCGCGAAAGCTTCCCGCCCGGCTAGTTTGGCCACGCGCCGGCTAGAAGAGGGACAAATCGTGGGCGTTTATTGGCAAAAAGCTTTGTAAAAACAAAGTGTGTGGAATGACTTCAGTCGTAAGTTTACCCTTGGGTGATGAGGTCAAAGTTACACAGAAGGGTGATGATGGACACTCGAGTGCGATAATTAATTCTGCGCTCTACAGTGCACACAGTGGAAGAAACCAACTGTGTGCAATATTGTCGAAGATCGCAGTCGAGTTAGCTATACAGATCGTGTGCTATGAGATCGGCACGGTAAACTGATTCGAGAATGGTTAATAAAATCTAAGACCATTGCATATTAAGTTCAAAATAGTGCTAGCAAGATACGAATCTCATGTGATGCCATTTCAACGATTGTACCACAAAAGCTCGAAATGTTACAAGGTTCAAATTCTAGAGTTATATGGCTCAAATTCGAAGATTGCAAGGTTCAAACTGATATTAGAAATGGAATTCAGCTCATCAGCTGCTAACGCTCGCTCTGATGCGCTGAACATGGATATCAGAGAGGTTCAAACTAATATCACCGCTTCTAAGTCTGGCTTCGAAACCTCACAATTTTTGCAAAGGGGTCAGCCACTGAGAAGTCATGTATGGGGTTGACCCAATGGATTCCGATTACTCTGTCATCTGAAGTTCCAAAATAAAATTCAGCATTTTTGGAGCCTACTCCATTCTGCCGCAGGTGCCGGCGCTGATCAACAGACCATTCATTTTTGCAAAATAAATGTAGGGCAAACCTCATTTCCTTCAGCACCCTTGCTCTAAGAACAAAGAACCTGGCGAATATAATCTCCGGTAAGGTCCCTTGGTAGGAGTTTAAAGTAATTTCTGAGAGATGCAGATCTAGGCATTCGACGTGATTGTTATATTGTATCACATTATCCACCACTGGGCCTAATCTTATCTGTAAAAGAAGAAAACGTGTTAGTGCCTACATGCAGTTTTGAACATTACTACATGCCTAGCTATTTGGTTTGCAGGATTTGTAAAATGCACTAACATGCCATCTTTGATCTGACATGATTAACATGGGCATTTGATTACATTCTAGAAAAATGTAGCCTTCTTCACAAGAGGTTGGAGTGGATGAAAAGTTCCCTAAGAAAACTAGTACAGATGAATCCAAAGGAGAAATGTTTATTAAATGTAACCATATGGATCAAGCAACCAATATGGGGGGGCATGTATGTACTGAAATCCTCCAAAAGAACCTTCAGAAATCGTAGTACATTGTCATTGTAAACGTGGAAAAGGGTGTCACAAATTGAACTCCCTTATGGTTAACATTTAACAGGAAAGAAACATCACCTCGATATATAGCTTCTCCAGGCACAGAAAGCATCTCAGGAAACTGACAACTTGCTCCAAGTTGGGCCCGATAGATTCTAGTGCCAAGACCTTCACTGTGTGCAGTTTCGGGGTCAAGCTTGTCGGAATCATTTTCGGAATGACAAACGAACAAACATCTTCAAAATTAGAAATAATGTTAATTTGTAGAAGGAGAGGTAGAAGACGGCTGTTGTACCTGAATGGGTGTGGATCCAATAACAAGTTCGGAGTATTTGTTAGACGAGTAGCCCACCACCGTCAATTTCGGCGCAAAAATGACATTGATTCTTGTTGGACCTTCTTGATCAACTACAAGTAATCTCTCAAGTGCATGTGTGTCCTCGATGACCATACTGTGGTCTACCTTTTGTGATGTCTTCCTGCCGCACCAGCAACACACATAAATAGTCCGGAGAGTCATGGAGGTGATGTGGAAGGTACTCAACCCATTGATCGACTGAAGACAAAGGTACTCGAGTGCAGTATAGCCACGGAGTAGGCGCTCCATGTCACCCTTTGAGAGGCAGACGACGACGAGCTGGAGGCGCTTCAATCATGGTAGAATAAGAGCGGGCGCGTCATTAAGGGGCGGGAAATGGCAGTTCCTGAACTTGGTGACGCGCAACATGGGCGTGAGGCGGTGCGGACGTTGGCAGCGACCGCATATGCCCATCATCAAAAGTGAGCTCCTCGAGATGATCTAGGGCGGGGGATCGGAACCAGTCGTCAAGCTTGGCTCAGTCCTTGCCGTTGGAACAAAACTTGCCCATTCTAAGGCCTTTGGTTGGGCCAAGGTGACTACCAAGGATCTTGGAGAACGCATCCAAGCTTTTGTGATATCCATGGCAGAGATCGTGGGTGTCGATGAGGTCGAGAGGGCTGGAGTTCCATAGGGGGCGCCACCACCGAGAAAGGAGGTTTGTTCGCGCCCCATATTTGATTGGGAGGAGGGAGATGATGACTCTCAACATATGATCGGGGAGGCTGCTGATTAAGTCTAGGCCTGCTGGAGTCGCTTGTGGTTCTAGCTCGCCCCGCCTCCGCTTGTTGGCAGCCCCGTTCTCCACCTCCGGAGTCTCCTTGTGAGCGGCGCTTTCTGATAGAAATGGGAGTACATGGAATATTTAGTTAAAATAGGGTAATAGAAAAGTGTATTGGTAACTAGAAGTTATTAGGTAGGGATATAGTAAGAAAAGGGAATAACAATTGGTTGCTTAAATACTACACAATTCATTGGACATTACCGGGTAAGTCAACATATGCAGATAGTTGAAAAGAAACTTACTTCAAACAAAGTCTGGACGGATGATTTTGTCGGGGAAGTTAGCATATATCTCATGACCAGGCCCTTCTATGTGCAGTGCAATTTTAGTGCCAGCTTTCAGTACATAAAACTTTGCGATTTCATTCCAAAAGCCGGTGCCAAAATAGGAGTCACCATGTTCATCAAGTCTTACAGGAGCAACGGTTGTAAATCCATGGTTTGTATGCAGTATGACATTCATGGAGCCTTGATGTATGTAAAGGGAAAAATTGTGCACTACATAATCTATTGCATAACGAGGGATGTCCTGCAGAAAATGGTAGGATTGTTAAAGAAAATATGGTAACATGCAAATATGGGCCCAAATTGAAAGAACTGTACATCTGTTGAAATCGAAGGACAAAAGTCCATAATTAAATAGATAGGGTAAACATGATGTCATGGAAATATGAAAGTAATCGAAAGAACAATACATCATTAATTTGCCTAATATAGAAAGAAGAGGGGGAAATCCCCTTTGACGTATATGGTGCATGTGGCACCTTTTATCCAAATGTAGCAATATTTAGAACATGTTCGGGAAAGTAGGCCATGCCAACTGATTTAGGGTGAGATTGAACATACCGCGCGCACCCTCAAGTTATCTGGTACGATGAGATGGAATCTCTGGCGGCGGTCGCCAAGTCCTGAAGTGTCGGCGCACTATAGATTCTATGAATGAAAGAAAACCCTCAAATCGGCTCGAATAAAAATGAATTCACGGCGATTTCCGCCGGGTGATTAAAGGAGGCAGATGAACTGGGATAAGAGATGAGATAATATCTCGTTAAATTAGTTACCTTGTCATCCATGAGAAAGAACCCTCAGTACAGCAGATTCCCCAACCGAGCGGAGCTGGGTCGATCGCGTGTAGCGTCGAGAAAGTCGATGGCGATAGGAGGCAGCAATTGGAAGTGGCGAAATGCAGTGGGCTTTGCCAGCAGCCTGGCGGCGGCGGCAGGCGTCAAGCTAAGTGTTTACCGCCGCGATAGGCGGTGCCATGGCATAGTCGCGGAGGAGCTTGTGCAGGTGTGAATGGGGAACGTATCGGAGGGGCCGAGGGGGTGGCGGGTGGGGTGAGGGTTTTTGTGACGTGGGGATGGTGAGGGTTTTCTTTTTTTCTTTTTTGAATTGGGTGGTGAGGGTTTTCTATCCCACAAAGAATTTTGGGGGCGACGGTTTGTAGAGCGAACCGTGTGTGATTGACATAGCAGGCAAAATGAAAGTCATTGCACATGGTTCCAATTTTAGGGACCATCGTGATTGACGTACTACCTCCGTCCTGGTTTATTGGTCCCCCGTTGTAATTTTTATCGAAATTTGGCGAAATATTTAACATACTCAGACATAGATAATAAGCGTACACGTACGTAAGCATAGTTCAACCATAAGTACATAGTTCAACCGTCATTAAGCATACTAAAGCGTACATAGTTCGATCCATCCCACATCTCATCTCACATGCGGCCGGCACAATCCTGAAGTTTCTCCAGGTACTCGGCATACGCGTCGTGCGCCACCCTGCGAGAATACTTTTGCTTGAAGGAGCCAACGGCCCGTCCTCTTGCATGTTCCACAACACTTAGATACGCGTCATGAATCTTGTGGTTGCAAAATGGGCATCCATAGCCGTCGTTCCAAGTCCTAATACGCCTGTTATGCATTCCCGCATAAAGCTCCCTCAGGATTTGCCTCTTGTACCTCCTTTGGGCATCTTCATCCTCGCTGTCCACATTGTCAGACAACACCTATACAAATAGTAAAACAAATTTGGCATCAAATCATTGATTACATGCCGTGAAGTAGGATTAGGAATTTATGGCTATTTATTTATAGATATCCAGAGATTATGGTTCGATTTTTAAGCACAGTCGTCTATGTACAGACCAATCTTGAAGAAAATAATGGCACAAACATAGGTAGGTCATTCAAAATCAACTGTCAAGTCCTAGCTAGGAATTATTAGCACAAACACTAACCCTAGTCGGATTACTAGCAGAAATCATTTGCACAGATGAAACAACTAATCACTTATCACGTGTACCATTCAAACAATCAATACACTACACAGATCTAACAAAACTTACTCAGATTTCATGGATTGGGAGAACATAACCACAGGATTTCTATTCCAAAAAGGGGGAGGCAGGAGTAACCAGAGAAATCCTATGATCTATTTGACACATAAATGGGTATAGATGACTAACTAGCTGTCCGTCGTCATCGAAGTCGTCGCCGGAGTGGTCGTCGGAGTCGTCTCCGGAGTGGTCGTTGGAGTCCTCGCCGGAGTGGTCATCGAAGTCGGTGTGTAACTCCGCCTCCGGCTGTGGAAGCTCGACGTCGTCGACGACGTCAGGGTGCAGCGATAACTCGACGGCGGTGATGGAAACCTCTGTCTCCATCTCCATGCCGTGCTCCGGTGCTTTAGCAGCCCCGGCGTCGCCACTCCCTCCGATGGCGCGCTTCAGCGGCATCCTCATACATTGACGGCTTTGAGGACTGAGAGTGGCGTCGAGAATGCAAGCGGAGAGAGAGGATTGTGTGTGCGCAGTGAGGATGGGGGGTGCAGCCACTCGGGCGCACCATTAATATGGAGTAGCGGGAGTTGTGGGAGAAAGGAGGGCGATGGTCAAACCAATGGCTTGGCTCCTGGCGAGCCTGCGCACCGGCTGCTGGCATGCCTACCAAAGTTTCACACAGCTACTCGCACGCCTCCCAATGACACTCGCAGCGAGCATGCCTCCGTCAATTCACACACCTGCACGCACGCCTCCCCGTCTGCCTGCGCGGCGGACTGCTCGCATGCGTCCCGTCAACTCACGCCTGCTCGCATGCCACACGGGTCGCGTGGCAGCATGTGATACGTCCATTTTGCATCATGCTTTTATATCGATATTTATTGCATTATGGACTGTTATTTCACTTTATGTCACAATACTTATGGCTATTCTCTCTTATTTTACAAGGTTTACATAAGGAGGGAGAATGCCGGCAGCTGGAATTCTGGGCTGGAAAAGGAGCAAATATTAGAGACCTATTCTGCGCAACTCCAAAAGTCCTGAAACTCCACGGAACGTCTTAAAATAAATAAAGAAAAATCCTCGCCAAAGATGAAGGCCAGGGGGCCCACACCCTTCTCGCGAGGGTGGGGGGCGCCCCCCCTCTAGGGCGCGCCCCCTACCTCGTGGGCCCCCTGGTGGCTCTCCGACGTCCATCTTCTCCTATATGAGGTCTTTCGATGAGAAAAAAAATAGGGAGGAACTTTTCGGGACGAGACTCCGCCGCCACGAGGCGGAACCTTGGCGGATCCAATCTAGAGCTCCGGCTGAGCTGTTCTGCCGGGGAAACTTCCCTCCCGGAGGGGGAAATCATCACCATCGTCATCACCAACGCTCCTCTCATCGGGAGAGGGCAATCTCCATCAACATCTTCACCAGCACCATCTCATCTCCAAACCCTAGTTCATCTCTTGTATCCAATTCTTGTCTCAAAGTCCGGGATTGGTGCTAGTAGGTTGCTAGTAGTGTTGATTACTCCTTGTAGTTGATGCTAGTTGGTTTATTTGGTGGAAGATCATATGTTCAGATCCTATATGCATATTATAACCCTCCTGATTATGAACATGAATATGCTTTGTGAGTAATTACGTTCGTTCCTGAGGACAAGGGAGAAGTCTTGCTATGAGTAGTCATGTGAATTTGGTATTCGTTTGATATTTTGATAAGATGTATGTTGTCTAGCCTCTAGTGGTGTTATGTGAACGTCGACTACATAACACTTCACCATTATTTGGGCCTAGAGGAAGGCATTGGGAAGTAATAAGTAGATGATTGGTTGCTAGAGTGACAGAAGCTTAAACCCAAGTTTATGCATTGCTTCGTAAGGGGCTGATTTGGATCCACATGTTTCATCCTATGGTTAGGTTTACCTTAATACTTTTGTTGTAGTTATGGATGCTTGCAATAGAGGTTAATCATAAGTGGGATGCTTGTTCAAGTAAGAACAGCACCCAAGCACCGGTCCACCCACATATCAAATTATCAAAGTATCGAACACGAATCATATGAACGTGATGAAAACTAGCTTGACAATATTCCCATGTGTCCTCGGGAGCGCCTTTCCTATTATAAGAGTTTGTTCCGGCTTGTCCTTTGCTACAAAAGGATTGGGCCACCTTGCTGCACTTTATTTACTTTTGCTACTTGTTGCTCGTTACAATTTATCCTATCACAAAACTATATGTTACCACTTATTTCAGTACTTGCAGAGAATACCTTGCTGAAAACCGCTTATCATTTCCTTCTGCTCCTCGTTGGGTTCGACACCCTTAATTATCGAAAGGCCTACGATAGATCCCCTATACTTGTGGGTCATCAAGACTCTTTTCTGGCTCCGTTGCCGGGGAGTGTAGCGCCTTTGGTAGGTGGAACTTGGTAAGGAAAAATTTATATAGTGTGCTGAAATTTACTGTCACTTGTTACTATGGAAAGTAATTCTCTGAGGGGCTTGTTTGGGGTATCTTCACCCCGTCCAGTAGAGCAAAGAGTTGCTCCTCAACCTACTGAACCTATTGAAAATGAAACTCCTTTTGAATTTCCTTTGGGTATGATGGAAAAACTGCTAGCTAACCCTTTTACAGGAGATGGAACAAAGCATCCTGATGAGCACTTAATATATGTGGATGAAGTTTGTGGATTATTTAAGCTTGCAGGTATACCCGATGATGTTGCTAAGAAGAAGGTCTTCCCTTTATCTTTGAAGGGAGACACATTGATATGGTATAGGCTATGTGATGATATGAGATTCTGGGACTATAAAAGATTGAAGTTGAATTTCTTCAAAAGTATTACCCTATGCATCTTGTTCATCGTGATCGCAATTATATATATAATTTCTGGCCCCGCGAATGAGAAAGCATCGATGAAGCTTGGGGGAGGCTTAAATCAATGTTATATTCATGCCCCAATCATGAGCTCTCGAGAGAAATAATTATGCAAAGTTTTTATGCTCAACTTTCTGATAACAATCGCACCATGCTCGATACTTCTTGTACTGGCTCTTTTATGATGAAGACTATTGAATTCAGATGGAATTTATTGGATAGAATTAAACGCAACTCTAAAAATTGGGACCTCGAGGAAGGTAAGGAGTCAGGTATGGCACCTAAGTTTGATTGTGTTAAATCTTTTATGGACACCGATATTTTCCGTAAGTTTAGCACTAAATATGGACTTGATTCTGAGATAGTAGCTTCTTTCTGTGAATCTTTTGTTGCTTATGTTGATCTCCCTAAGGAGAAGTGGTTTAAATATCATCCTCCCATAGAAGTAAAAGTAGCTGACCTATTAAAGTTGAAGAAAAGACTGTCACTTATAATGATCCTATTGTTCCTACTTCTTATATTGAGAAACCACCTTTCCCTGTTAGAATAAAGGATCATGCTAAAGCTTCAACTGTTGTTCGTAAAAGCAATATTAGAACTTATACACCTCCTGAGCAAGTTAAAGTAGAACCTAATATTGCTATTGTTAAAGATCTCTTGTCTGATAATATTGATGGGCATGTTATTCAGTTTGAAGGTGAAACTGCTAGAATTGCTAAACCTTGTGCTAAAGATAAACATAGACTTGTGGTAGGCGTGCCTGTTATTTCTGTTAAAATAGGAGATCATTGTTATCATGGCTTATGTGATATGGGTGCAAGTGCTAGTGTTATACCGCATACTTTATACGAAGAAATTAAGAATGAAATTGCACCTGTTGAGTTAGAAGATATTGATGTTACTATTAAACTTGCCAATAGAGATACTATTTCACCAATTGGAATTGTTAGAGATGTTGAAGTCTTGTGTGGGAAAACTAAATAACCTGCTGATTTTCTTGTTCTTACTTCTCCACAAGATAGCTTTTGTCCCATTATATTTGTAGACCCTTCTTAAATACTATCAATGCTACCATAGATTGCACTAAGAATGTTGTTACTATTGGCTTGGATGATATGGTTCATGAGTTTAATTTCTCTAAATTTAGTAAACAACATCGTGAGGAAGAATTACCTAGTAAGGATGAAATTAGTGGTCTTGCTTCTATTTCCGTACCTCCTAGTGATCCTTTAGAACACTATTTGCTAGACTATGAAAATGATATGTTCATGAATGAAAGAAGGGAAATAGATGAAGTATTCTTTAAATAGGAACCTATTCTGCAACACAATTTGCCTGTTGAAATCTTAGGGGATCCTCCTCCACCCAAGGGTGATCCCGTGTTTCAGCTTAAACCTTTGCCTGATAATCTTAAATATGCTTATCTTGATGAAAAGAAGATATATCCTATTATTATTAGTGCTAACCTTTCAAAGCATGAAGAAGAAAGATTATTGAAAACTCTGAAGAAGCATCGTGCTGCTATTGGATATACTCTTGATGATCTTAAGGGCATTAGTCCCACTCTATGTCAACATAAAATAAATTTGGAAGCAGATGCCAAACCAGTTCGTGATCCTCAACGACGTCTGAATCCTAAAATGAAAGAAGTGGTAAGAAAAGAAATACTAAAGCTTCTGGAGGCAGGTATAATCTATCCCGTTGCTGATAGTGAGTGGGTAAGTCCTGTCCATTATGTCCCTAAGAAGGGAGGTATTACTGTTGTTCCTAATGATAAAGATGAATTGATTCCACAAAGAGTTATCACAGGTTATAGGATGGTAATTGATTTCCGCAAATTAAATAAAGCTACTAAGAAAGATCATTACCCCTTACCTTTTATTGATCAAATGCTAGAAATATTATGCAAACATACACACTATTGCTTTCTAGATGGTTATTCTGGTTTCTCTCAAACACCTGTGTCAGCTAGAGATCAATCAAAGACTACTTTTACATGCCCTTTTGGTACTTTTGCTTATAGACGTATGCCTTTTGGTTTATGTAATGCACCTGCTACCTTTCAAAGATGCATGATGGCTATATTCTCTGGCTTTTGTGAAAAGATTTGTGAGGTTTTCATGGACGACTTTTCCGTCTATGGTTCCTCTTTTGATGATTGCTTGAGCAATCTTGATCGAGTTTTGTAGAGATGTGAAGAAACTAATCTTGTCTTGAATTGGGAAAAGTGCCACTTTATGGTTAATGAAGGTATTGTCTTGGGGCATAAAGTTTCTGAAAGAGGTATTGAAGTTGATAAAGCCAAGGTTGATGCTATTGAAAAGATGCCATGTCCCAAGGACATCAAAGGTATAAGAAGTTTCCTTGGTCATGCTGGATTTTATAGGAGGTTCATTAAGGACTTCTCAAAAATTTCTTGGCCTCTGACTAATTTATTGCAAAAAGATATACCATTTGTCTTTGATGATGATTCTGTAGAAGCATTTGAAATACTTAAGAAAGCATTAGTCACTGCACCTATTGTTCAGCCACCTGATTGGAATTTACCCTTTGAAATTATGTGTGATGCTAGTGATTATGCTGTAGGTGCTGTTCTAGGGCAAAGAGTTGATAAGAAATTAAATGTTATTCATTATGCTAGTAAGACTCTAGACAATGCTCAAAGGAATTATGCTACTACTGAAAAAGAGCTTTTAGCAGTTGTATTTGCTTGTGATAAGTTCAGATCTTATATTGTTGATTCTAAAGTAACTATTCAAACTGATCATGCTGCTATTAAATATCTTATGGAAAATAAAGATGCTAAACCTAGACTTATTAGATGGGTTCTCTTGCTATAAGAATTTGATTTGCATATTGTTGATAGAAAGGGAGCTCAGAACCCCGTTGCAGACAACTTGTCTAGGTTAGAAAATATCCTTGATGACCCACTACCTATTAATGATAGCTTTCCTGATGAACAATTAAATGTTATAAGTACTTCTCGTAGTACTCCATGGTATGCTGATTATGCTAATTATATTGTTGCTAAATTTATACCACCTAGCTTCACATACCAACCAAAGAAAAAGTTTTTCTATGATTTAAGACATTACTTTTGGGATGACCCACATATTTATAAAGAAGGAGTAGATGGTGTTATTAGACGTTGTGTACCTGAGCATGAACAGGAACAGATCCTACGCAAGTGTCACTCCGAGTCTTATGGAGGACACCACGCTGGAGATAGAACTGCACATAAGGTATTGCAATCTGGTTTTTATTGGCCTACTCTCTTCAAGGATGCCCGTAAGTTTGTCTTGTCTTGTGAAGAATGTCAAAGAATTGGTAATATTAGTAGACGTCAAGAAATGCCTATGAATTATTCTCTTGTTATTCAACCATTTGATGTTTGGGGCTTTGATTATATGGGACCTTTTCCTTCCTCTAATGGATACACACATATTTTAGTTGATGTTGATTACATTACTAAGTGGGTAGAAGCTATTCTAACTAGTAGTGCTGATCATAACACTTCTATTAAAATGCTTAAGGAAGTTATTTTCCCGAGGTTTGGAGTCCCTAGATATTTAATGACTGATGGTGGTTCACAGTTTATTCATGGTGCTTTCCGTAAAATGCTTGCTAAATATGATGTTAATCATAGAATTGCATCTCCTTATCACCCTTAGTCTAGTGGTCAAGTAGAGTTGAGTAATAGAGAGCTCAAATTAATTTTGCAAAAGACTGTTAATAGGTCTAGAAAGAATTGGTCCAAGAAACTTGATGATGCATTATGGGCTTATAGAACTGCATACAAAAATCCTATGGGTATGTCTCCATATAAAATGGTCTATGAAAAAGCATGCCACTTACCTCTTGAACTAGAACATAAGGCATATTGGGCTATTAAGGAGCTCAACTATGATTTTAAACTTGCCGGTGAGAAGAGGTTATTTGATATTAGCTCACTTGATGAATGGAGAACCCAAGCTTATGAAAATGCCAAGTTGTTTAAAGAAAAAGTTAAAAGATGGCATGACAAAAGGATACAAAAGCGTGAGTTTAATGTAGGTGATTATGTATTGCTATACAACTCTTGTTTAAGATTTTTTGCAGGAAAACTTCTCTCTAAATGGGAAGGCCCCTATGTTATCGAAGAGGTCTATCGCTCTGGTGCCATAAAGATCAACAACTTCAAGGGCACAAATCCGAAGGTGGTAAACGGTCAAAGAATCAAACATTATATCTCAGGTAATCCCATAAATGTTGAAACCAATATTATTGAAACCGTAACCCCGGAGGAATACATAAGGGACACTTTCCGGAACGTTTCAGACTCCAAAAAGGAATAGGTATGTGGTACAGTAAGTAAACCGACTCCAAAACAATTTTGAAGGCAATATTTATCCGTTTTGGAATATTTAGAAAAATAGAAAAATAAGTAGCAGTCCGGGAAGGACACGAGGGCCCCACAAGGGTGGTGGGCACGCCCTACCCCCTGGGCGCGCCCCCTACCTCGTGAGCACCTCGTGTGCCTTCCAGACTCCGTTTTCTTGCACGTTACATTTTTTGGTTGGTAAAAATTCATTATATAATCTCCCGGGAGTTTTGACTCCCGTATCACGCAAAAATCTTCTGTTTTTGTTTTCGAGTTGTTGCTGCTATAGATTAGAGCGAGATGTCTTCTCAAGAGTCAATCGGGGAGAGCCGGGTATCTAATCCGGCACCGGAACCAAGGGCAAACAACGACGCTGGCCACTTTGGGCCAGCAACAGAGGAGGAGATGGAGGACGACTTGATGAGGGTAGATGCCATGGAGGATCAAGAAGTCACCTCTCGCTTTCGAGCTGGATTCACGATGGGGGAGCCACAGAGCTCAGCCATTCCAAACTGGTTATCCCTTCCAATGTTAGATTTCTTTCTTATGAAAATATGAAGAGGAGTGTCACTTGTTCTCCTGCAGCTATGCAACACCCTTGGGTGCAAGGAGCTTTAGCTGTCACAGGAAAGCTTCGTAAGGAAATAATGGACCTCAAACATCAAGTCAATAAGCTCGAGGAGGAGAACCGCATCCTGAGGGAAATCATCGCCAAGAATATTACACCGACAACGAAGAAGGAGACATAATCACATGGGTATGGGCACTCCCCTTGGCAACTGCCAAGCTTGGGGGAGATGCCCCGGTATCGTATCACAATCACAACTCCTATCTTTACTGTTTTTCTTAGTTCGATCCTATTAGTAATATCTTGATCTAGTAGAATAAAGTTTATGGAATGATCTAGTTTTGAGTTTTGCTTTATGATCCCTCTATGTAATCGAGTCCGTGAGGTATATATAATAAGATTAGTGTTGAGTCAAGGGCTTGATTATTTTGCCATGATCTTGGGTGAATAAAAGAAAGAGAAAAAGAATAAAAAGAAACAAAAAGTTCATATTGATCTTATTGAGAGTAATGACTTCACATGGAAAGAGTATGATGATTAAAAGTTGTTGGGAGTTGGCAGACATAGCTTTGGTCATTGTTGCAATTAATAGGAAGTAATAAGGAAAGAGAGGTTTTCACATATAGATATATTATCAATGACATCTTTTATGATTGGGAGCATTCATTAAAACATAACATGCTAAAGAGTTGATGTTGGACAAGGAAGACAACGTAATGAGTTATGTCTTTCTTATATCTGAGATAAAGTATGTTGTCATGAATCCTCTAACTTGTTGAGCTTGCCTTTCCCCCTCATGCTAGCCAAATTCTCAGCACCAAGTAGAAATACTACTTGTGCTTCCAAATACCCTTAAACAAGTTTTGCCATGAGAGTCCACCATATCTACCTATGGATTGAGTAAGATCCTTCAAGTAAGTTGTCATTGGTGCAAAGCAATAAAAACTGCTCTAAATATGTATGATTGATTGGTGTGGGAGAAATAAGCTTTATACGATCTTGTGATGTGGAAGTAATAAAAGCGACGGACTGCATAATAAAGGTTCATATCACAAGGGGCAATATAAAGTGACGTTCTTTCGCATTGAGATTTTATATATCCAACCATAAAAGCGCATGGCAACCTCTGCTTCCCTCTGTGAAGGGACTATCCTTTATTATTATCTTCTACCTTATGCAAGAGTCATGGTGATCTTCACCTTTCACCTTTTCTTTTTCATTTTATCCTTTGGTAAGCTCAGCATGTTGGAAAGAACATGATATATATATATATATATATCTAATTAGATGTAGGGGAGCATGAACCATTATTGTTGACATTACCCTTGAGGTAAAAGGTTGTGGGGCAAAACTATAAGCCCCTATCTTTCTCTGTGTACGATTAAAACTCCGTAACCACAAGTATCGCGTGAGTGTTAGCAATTATGGAGGACTAAATGATAGTTGAGTATGTGGACTTGCTTTTTAGCTCTGACATAGACTCTTTCCGATGTTATGACAAATTGAAATTGCTTCAATGACTGAGATTATAGTTTGTTGGAGCCCAATAAGGTTTATGATTTATACTTCTGCATTGTGAATAGATCATCACTTGAACATAAGTAATCACATGACAAAATCTATATATGTTCCTGTTATGAGAATAATCATGATGCCTTCATGTCCGTATTTTCTTTTTATCGACGCCTCTACCCCTAAACATGAGGACATATTTGTTGTTATCGGCTTTTCTCTTGAGGACAAGCGAGGTCTAAGCTTGGGGGAGTTGATATGTCCATTTTGCATCATGCTTTTATATCAATATTTATTGCATTACGGACTGTTATTTCACTTTATGTCACAATACTTATGGTATTCTCTCTTATTTTACAAGGTTTACATAAGGAGGGAGAATGCCGGCAGCTGGAATTCTGGGCTGGAAAAGGAGCAAATATTAGAGACCTATTCTGCGCAACTCCAAAAGTCCTGAAACTCCACGGAACGTCTTAAAATAAATAAAGAAAAATCCTCGCCAAAGATGAAGGCCAGGGGGCCCACACCCTTCTCGCGAGGGTGAGGGGCGCCCCCCCCAGGGCGCGCCCCCTACCTCGTGGGCCCCCTGGTGGCTCTCCGACGTCCATCTTCTCCTATATGAGGTCTTTCGATGAGAAAAAAATAGGGAGGAACTTTTCAGGATGAGACTCCGCCGCCACGAGGCGGAACCTTGGCGGACCCAATCTAGAGCTCCGATAGAGCTATTCTGCCGAGGAAACTTCCCCACCGGAGGGGGAAATCATCACCATCGTCATCACCAACGCTTCTCTCATCGGGAGAGGGCAATCTCCATCAAGTTCTTCACCAGCACCATCTCATCTCCAAACCCTAGTTCATCTCTTGTATCCAATTCTTGTCTCAAAGTCCGGGATTGGTGCTAGTAGGTTGCTAGTAGTGTTGATTACTCCTTGTAGTTGATGCTAGTTGGTTTATTTGGTGGAAGATCATATGTTCAGATCCTATATGCATATTATTACCCCTCTGATTATGAACATGAATATGCTTTGTGAGTAATTACATTTGTTCCTGAAGACAAGGGAGAAGTCTTGCTATGAGTAGTCATGTGAATTTGGTATTCGTTTGATATTTTGATAAGATGTATGTTGTCTAGCCTCTAGTGGTGTTATGTGAACGTCGACTACATAACACTTCACCATTATTTGGGCCTAGAGGAAGGCATTGGGAAGTAATAAGTAGATGATGGGTTGCTAGAGTGACAGAAGCTTAAACCCAAGTTTATGCGTTGCTTCGTAAGGGGCTGATTTGGATCCACATGTTTCATCCTATGGTTAGGTTTACCTTAATACTTTTGTTGTAGTTGCGGATGCTTGCAATAGAGGTTAATCATAAGTGGGATGCTTGTTCAAGTAAGAACAACACCCAAGCACCGGTCCACCCACATATCAAATTATCAAAGTATTGAACGCGAACCATATGAATGTGATGAAAACTAGCTTGACGATATTCCCATGTGTCCTCGGGAGCGCCTTTCCTATTATAAGAGTTTGTTCCGGCTCGTCCTTTGCTACAAAAGGATTGGGCCACCTTGCTGCACTTTATTTACTTTTGCTACTTGTTGCTCGTTACAATTTATCCTATCACAAAACTATTTGTTACCACTTATTTCAGTACTTGCAGAGAATACCTTGCTGAAAACCGCTTATCATTTCCTTCTGGTCCTTGTTGGGTTCGACACCCTTACTTATCGAAAGGCCTACGATAGATCCCCTATACTTGTGGGTCATCAGCACGTATTTTGTTTTTCTCTTTAGATGATTAATGCTGCCGCTTTATTGCTTAACCGAAGCATGACACGTACCCATTGTTGGTCTAACGCTCACGGTTCAAATAAATAATCCGTTTGGGATATTGGTTCCCAATTATTAATAATCTCCCGTCTGTAATTAGATAAAGATCACATCAAAACTGGTCTCAAATTTGACAAAAAAAGTACAATGCCACTTTGTATTGGTGTCCATATGACAACACGATAAGTTTCATTAACTTCAAATAAGTTTTGGATGTACTAGAATTTAAAAATCAAGATTCTCAATGTTTGAAATTTGTTGCATGGGGAGTAAACATGCACCCAATGAGACACATGTGTTTTTGCAATCCATTTAGGTGCACTGTCACATGTGCATGTAGCTCAAATTTGATTTTTGCACATTATACCCATAGAAAATCAATCAATCAATGTACTAAAACGTCTTAATGATCTCTGTGATTTTTTGAAATTAAAACATCCCTCCTTTGGTAACATGTATGTTCACCACGGGGTAATTAATTTAACATGCATCGTAGTTGCGGTGGATTCGCGGTGTGTGTGTGTGGGTGTGCGTCTGGGTGTGGCGGGTGGCTCGCAGTACACTACGAGTTGTGAGCCGCCGTGTGGGTTGGTCATTTTGTTAGGCAGGCTGGTGCCACATCAGAGTCGTGAAATCGTTATTTAAAACATTACACAACCCTTTCATGCATAAATGTTTTGGCCACATGCAGTCGATGGTTGTCCTTCACGACACTCGATACTCGTGTGTGACACTTTCTGTGGGCCCGCGAGGTCGTCGTCCATCACTTTGACAAACAACCAGCAGTGAGGTTAATTTGACCAGCAAGGTAGAATCTTTTTTGTTTGTGTTATGGTGCTATGTAGTACGCGTCGAAGAGGTGGGAGGGGACTAGCATATATATGGACTAGCATATATACTATACGTATGCGTTTGTGAACAAGTACACCTCACTCAGTGTCGGGACTTTTTGGTTACCGAGGCACGTGCCGCATCAAAATTGTGAAATTGGTTATTCAAACATCACACAACACCTTTTTGGGCCACATGCATATATATCCTAGCTAGGACACTCACGTGTGACGCTTCCATCTACGGGCCCACGAGGCCATCGTCGATGCATGCATGCATGCATCACTTTGACCTACATCGAGAGAGGTTAATTAATTTCACCATCGATGAGGATTCTTTTGGGTTGTACATATATTACGGCAGGAGCATATAGTATGCGGTGAAGAGGGGGAAGGGGACCATCATATGTAGTACGCTTGATATGAACCTAGCTCTGTGTGGGTGCATGGTTTATGGTTTTTGAGGCATGTGGCACATCAAAGTTGTGCATTTTGGGTATTCAACATATATATATATATATATATATATATATATATATGTGTGTGTGTGTGTGTGTGTGTGTGTGTGTGTGTGTGTTTGGCCCATATGCAAAGCGATGGTGGTTGTCCTCTCGCATCCACTTAAGCGGTTATCAGCGATATCGATGCTTTCCATCTGTGGGCCCGCTTGGTCCATCACTTCTTTTTGCCTGACAACAAGAGGGGTTAATTTGACTTAGGAGGGGATTATTATTTTTGCTCTGGGATGACATGCATGATACACTATGAGCACACACACATGCATGTGTACGCATGAATCCCTCCCATCGAGTCGAAGTGGCTAGTACAATGACACCATCATGAACAGATCTCGCTCTATGTGGGGAGCTAGTGTACGATTTTTGACACACGCGCCAGATCAATGTTGTGTATTCAAACATGCATGCACGCATCACCTCCATACATATGCATGTAGTGGTTGCCTTCAAACGATACACTCCCTCGCGTGGTTATCGGCAACAAGCCTATATATTCGTGGGCCCGTGTGGACATCCATGATCACCTTGACCAACAACAAGATAGGTTACCATGGAGAATTCTTCATTTGGTTCATGTTATCGTAGTATAGGTCATGGTGAGATTCACACCTAATTAAGTTTGAGCACATATACTATGCATGCATGCATATATGAATCCCCGTCATTGGCTTGAAGTGTGGTGTAACATACATATGCATCGTCAACCTAACCCTCACTCAGTGTAGGGATTTCTAGTTTGAAATCACGGTGCCACATCAAATTTGTTCCATTGTTACTCAAAAACACACCTCTCCAAACATATGTTTGAGCCACACGCATGCAGTGGTTGTCTTCGGGGACTAGCTACTTGCGTGATTATTGGCGAGCTAGCCCATCTCCGGGGTCGCATGGACGGCCATCACTTTGACCAACAACAAGATAGAGGTTGTACGACCAAGATAGATTATTCTTGGTCCGTTTTACGATCCATCTTGGTGAGATATATGCCTCTCTGGCCTGCCAACAGAAAGTGTGTGTGTGGGGGGGGATGCTACATCGCACTTTGCTAGGTGAACCTCGGTTGGGGGGGCATGCATTCATAGCTTAATTAGGATTCCCTTCATGGCGACACGAGGGGGGTGTGGGGGCTGCTAGCTACTTCGCACTTTGCTAGGTGAACCTCGGTTGGGGGGAGGGGGCATGCTGAAAGTGCAACTATCCCTAGGTGGTTTTGGTAATTCATAACAACATATAGCTCATTGAGCTAATACTATTCCAAGATGATTATTTCAGGAAAGCTCAATGATTGGCATGGCATGGATGTGAAAGTGGAACCCTCAAAATGCTAAGGACAAAGGATTGGCTCAAGCTCAAAAGCTCAAGACTCTTCATTTTATATTTCAGTGATCCAAGATCACATTGAGTCTTTAGGATAAGCCAATACTATCAAGGAGGGATGAGGTGTTGCTTAATGAGCCTCTTGCTTCATGTGCTTAGTGATATGCTCCAAAACCCTCAACTACTTTCCCATATCCACATATGACCTAAACCCTAAGCCAAACTCGGTCCTACCGATTCTTCCTATCCGGCGCCACCGAGTTTCACTTGTCATTAGCCACTGCCAAACCCTACCAATTCGGTCCTACCGATAGGGATCTCGGTCTCACCGAGATGGGGTTGCAAACTCTCTGTTTCCCTTTCGTAACTTTTCGGTCCCACCGAAAGAGCGAATCGGTCCCACCGAGATTGCAATGTAAACTCAGTGTTTCCCCTTTGTAACTTTTCGGTCTCACCGAGTTCCACTCGGTCTCACCGAAAGAGAAAATCGGTCCCATCGAGTTTGCCTGACCAACTCTCTGGTTAGCTAATTACCAAATTCGGTCTCACCGAGTTTGTGTAATCGGTCTCACCGAGATTACGTTATGCCCAAACCCTAACCGTATCGGTCCTACCGAGTTGCATATCAGTCCCACCGAAAATCACTAACGGTCACTAGGTTTACATTTTCAGTCCGACCGAGCTTATTGATTCGGTCCCACCGAGATTGGAAAACTGTGTAACGGTTGGATTTTGTGTGGAGGCTATATATACCCCTCCACCTTCTTCTCATTCGAGGAGAGAGCCATCAGAACACACACACCATTCCAACTCATATGTTCTGAGAGAGAACCACCTACTCATGTGTTGAGACCAAGACATTCCATTCCTACCATATGAATCTTGATCTCTAGCCTTCCCAAGTTGCTTTCCACTCAAACCCTCTTTCCACCAAATCCAAATCCTATGAGAGAGAGTTGAGTGTTGGGGAGACTATCATTTGAAGCACAAGAGCAAGGAGTTCATTACCTACACACCATTTGTTACTTCTTGGAGAGTGGTGTCTCCTAGATTGGCTAGGTGTCACTTGGGAGCCTCCGGCAAGATTGTGGAGTTGAACCAAGAAGTTTGTAAGGGCAAGGAGATCGCCTACTTCGTGAAGATCTACCGCTAGTGAGGCAAGTCATGTGTGGGCGTTGGCCATGGTGGGATAGGCAAGGTTGCTTCTTCGTGGACCCTTTGTGGGTGGTTGCTTCTTCATGGACCCTTCGTGGGTGGAGCCCTGTGTGGACTCGCGCAACCGTTACCCTTGGGTGGAGCCCTGTGTGGACTCGCGCAACCGTTACCCTTCGTGGGTTGAAGTCTCCATCAACGTGGATGTAGGATAGCACCACCTATCCGAACCACGGGAAAAACATCCGTGTCTCCAATAGCATTCGAATTCTCCAAACCCTTCCCTTTACATTCTTGCAAGTTGCCTGCTTTACTTTCCGCTGCCTATATACTCTTTGCATGCTTGCTTGAATTATGTGATGATTGCTTGACTTGTCCCAAATTAGCTAAAATCTTCCAAGAACTAAAATTGGGAAAAGGTTAAGTTTTTTATTTGGTCAAGTAGTCTAATCACCCCCCCTCTAGACATACTTTCGATCCTACAAGTGGCATCAGAGCTTTGGTCTCCATTTGCTTGATCTCCATAGCTTTTGGTGGTCATAGCCTTGGTTTCACAACCTAGGAGAGTATGGCGTCTAGCGAGGGAAATTATCACCGTAGAGGTCCTTACTTTGATGGTACTAATTTTGCTAGTTGGAAGCATAAAATGAAAATGCATATTCTTGGACATAACCCTGCCGTTTGGGCTATTGTGTGTGTTGGTTTGCAAGGTGACTTCTTTGATGGGAGAGAACCGAACTGTGAAGCTACCGCGGATGAGTTGAAGATGTTACAATACAATGCTCAAGCTTGTGATATTCTCTTCAACGGATTGTGCCCCGAAGAATTCAACAAAATCAGCCGCCTTGAGAATGCAAAGGAAATTTGGGACACTTTGATTGATATGCATGAAGGTACCGACTCTGTCAAGGAATCCAAATTGGATGTGCTTCAAAGCCAACTTGAAAAGTTCAAGATGAAGGATGGTGAAGGTGTCGCCGAAATGTACTCTAGGCTTGCTCTCATCACAAATGAGATTGTCGGCTTAGGAAGTGAAGAGATGACCGATAGATTCATCATCAAGAAGATTCTAAGAGCCTTGGATGGAAAATATGATACCGTGTGCACATTGATCCAAATGATGCCCAATTACAAAGATCTCAAGCCAACGGAAGTGATTGGAAGAATTGTTGCTCATGAGATGTCACTTAAGGATAAAGAGGAACTTCACAACAAATCAAGTGGTGCCTATAAAGCCTCATGTGAAGCCCCTACTTCATCAAGTGAGAAACAAGACTTCAATGAAGAATTGAGCTTAATGGTGAAGAACTTCAACAAGTTCTACAAGAGTAGAAGCAAAGATAGAAGCTTCAAGTCAAGGTCCTACAATGACAAAAGATCTTCTAGTCGAGAGGGAAACTGCTACAATTGTGGAAGACCCGGACACTATTCCAATGAGTGTACGGCTCCCTACAAGAGAAGAGAAGATTCTCCAAAAAGAAGAAGCAAAGAATCACCACCAAGAGAGAGAAGGAGTAGAGATGATCGTTATGAACGAAGATACTCACGGAGAAGCAAGGATTCGGAAAGGAAGGAAAAATCATCAAGGAGCTACACAAGACGAAGACATCAAGCTCATGTTGGTGAATGGGTATTCGGCTCCGCTCCGAGAGAAGTTATTACTCCGGCTCCGAAGATACTCAAGATGAAGGTGTTGCCGGTCTAGCACTTGTGTCAACCAACTCCTACGACATATTTGACTCACCAAATGAGGGAATTGGAAGATGCCTCATGGCCAAAGGTCCTAAGGTAACACACCCTGAGTATGTTGATTTCAATAGTGATGAAGATGACTTGTTAGGTGATGATTTGCTTGTTGACAACTCTAGTGATGAATACTATGATGAAAGACAAATTAATCATGCTAATCAAGATAAAAGGAATGACAATGATAAGGAGAAGATTGAGTCTCTAACTAAAGAACTAAAAACTCTTAAGTTAGCTCATGACACTATCTTCGAAGATCATCGAGAACTTTTAAGAGCTCATGAGAAATTACGCTTTGAAAAGCTCAATCTTGAGCAAGAGCATGAGTTCTTAAAAGCAATCAATGATGATCTCCGCTAGAAAAGTTCTTCTTACATTGCCAAGCATTTACTCTTATCCACTTACATGCCTCAAGTCAAGTCTAACAAGAAAGATTCTTCCTCTAGCAGTAACAATGATCATGTTAAATACAATATTGTTGCTTCTAGTAGTTCTCTTGATTCCACTAATGATTCTCTTAGCCAAGTTACACTTGAGCAAGAAAATAGCTTATTGAAGGGAATTATAGAGAAATGAGTGTACAAAAGCCTTGCCGGGAGTAAGCAATTCGAGGAAATTGTGCGCAAGCAAGGAATGCACCGGAAGAATCAAGGTGTTGGTTTTGAACGAAAGTTCAATGCCAATGGAGTTGAGTGGGAAGAAGATCAATACCCCAAGACGAAGTTTGTCCCTCAACAAGAGAAGTATACTTCTTTCAAGGGGACACAAGCTCAAGATGATCTTCCACCACAAGACTACAAGCAAAAAGGCAAGGACAAGCTTCAAGAGGAAATCGATGCATTGAAGAAGCTCCAAAGACCTTAGTCAAGTGGATTCCCAAGACTACTTCAAGTTCCACTTCATCAAGTACGACTACAACTCCAAGGATTCCCATCAAGATGGTGTGGATCCAAAAGAAGAAGAACTAGAGAGTTCTTGAGGGTGACTCCGCCAACATACTTCACTCTTATCATTTTGGCAAGAACAAGTGCAATCAACTTCCACATCTTGCACTAGTTCAAGGAGTCACAAACCCTCTTGTTGGTAAGACAAGGGACAAGGTGACCTAAAAGTTTTCATGGACATCATCCTTTGTGTGCATCACTCTATGTCTATGGATATCCTTGCTTGTTCCTTGTGGGACTAACCCATGTAGGTATTGAAAGTGCAATTCACTCAAATGGATAGCTCCAAGAGATCTACATCAACATTGAGCATCCACATCTTCAATATCTACATGAAGTCATCATCGACAAAACCCAAGGTTAGTTCATCCCTCTTAGGGGGGATATCACATCTAGGGGGAGCTTTACTCTAAGACTTGAGCTAAAGCAACTCTAAAGATGTGAACAAAACAATGCTTTATGTAAAAGTGGTAACCCCACTTGAGCTTAAACGATGAGTATGACCTATGATCAAGTGCTCTCACTTGACTCCTAAGTCAATATACTCATATATAGATGACCTAGTCATCGCAAATTGCTTGATAGATGCTAGAATTGGTTGTGCATGCCTTGTCACATATTTCATTTGCCATCTTATTGTGTGAGCATGCTGGTTGCACATTTTACTCATTCGAGGACATCCACTTGTTGTTTTGAGTGTTTGGTTTTATCTTCTTTTGCCAAGTGGATGGACAAGAATGCCTAAGAACCTCCTCTAGCTATCTATGCTCTTCTCGTCTCAAACTCTATTCATGCTGCATCACAAAATTTGATCAAGTCAGATTCGAACCACTCTGTGTGAGGAACGCTCGGAGTCCCCGATTCATCATAGACTTAAACTTCCAAAACCTCTTTATGATTCTCGGTCTGACCGATACTCCACTTTCGGTCCTATCGAGATCATTAAGTTGATCTAGGTTTTCGATCTCGGTGCAACCGATTTGAACTTTTCGGTCACACCGAGTTTCAGTAACTGCATGCATTTATGAATCTCGGTGCCACCGAGTCGTTCCACTCGGTCACACCGACAGGGTCGGGCTATATATAATCACGGGCAAATTTTGGAAATTTCTCCGAACCCCTTCGCCCGCGCGATAGCCTACTCTGCCCTCGTGGTCTCCGGATCGTCTTCTCGCCGCTAGCAGCCTCCAGTCGCTGGTCTCCGTCACTGTCAACGGGAATTCTGCCCCGCCATTGCCGCTGTAGCAAGTCCCCGCCGAACTAGGGTATGGACTTGATCTTTGTGCTATTCCTCAATCTGATTCCTAGCACATTGTGATCATATTGATTCTTGCCACGTTTGAGAAACTTCTATCCAGTCAAAACGCCCGTAGATTAGGTTTGATTCGAAAATTCTAGGTTTAGGTTTCCGCCGAAACCATCTCGGACCCACCGAGTTGAAAAACTCGGTCCCACCGATTTGGCTCTTGCCATTTCACAAGTAAGACTCGGTCTGACCGAGAATTACTTATCGGTGCGACCGATTTTTGAACTCAGTGAAACCCTAGCAGTCTCGGTGCCACCGAACTGTGACTCGGTCCTACCGAGTTCACTAGTTTAGGTTCCAAAACTGCTTCGGTATCACCGAGTTTGAAAATCGGTAGATCCGAGATGATTTCAGTGGGAAACTAAAACTAAGTTTTTGGATCATTCTTTTGCAAAAATACTCTGCATTTTGTGATGCTCATCTTTTCTATATCATCTATAATCTATTCACAGGGTCAGCAGTCAGTTTGCAGCATGTCTGATCAAAGTGATAGCCAAAATATGTCAGAGCAGCAAGTGGTGATGAGTGAGGGCACTAGTCCCTCCAGTTCATCTGATGAAGGCAGCAGGAGCACTCCTAGCAATTTGCCAAAGGCTGCCACGAGACAAAGGAAGAAGAGGACTTCAGATTCCGAAGATGAGGACTATGTGGCAGAGGAAGAGGCCACTTCCAAGAGAATTGAGCCATCTCAAGGCACTAAGCCAGGTCTGAAAATCAAAAGGCCAGCAGGCAGGCAGCCCATGTCAAAGGCAAGAGCCTCAACTGAGAAGCCCACTCCCCAAGAGCCAGTTGCAGCTGAGGGCAAGAAAAGGAAGGAGAGGGTGAAGAAGACTGTGGCTAGAGTGCTTGGAAAAGCTTCCATCATGGAAGAAGAAGAGGAAGAAGAGGTAGCTGCACCAGCACCCAGGGCACCAAGCTGATGGGTGATGCCATAAGGTCAGGGGCTACTGCATCTAAGCCCAAAGCTGCCTCCAAGCCAAAACCTAAGAGAAATACAAGGAGCATTCCTACAGCTGAGAAGAACAAGGCCCCAGTGCCTAAGACTGTTGCTGAGGATGAGGAGGAGAATGTCCTGAGAAAGCTAAAGCCCAAGATCCCAGACCACAACGATGCTCATCCTGTGGCTGAGGATATGAAGCTCAGGAGAGATTCAGGGCTGAGGAAATGGAGAGAAGCAGACCCATATGCTTCAAGGAGAAGGACTACCGTGGACTACAGGTTTCACACCAAGGAGCAGCAGGATTTCTATGAGACTGTTTTGCTAGATAAGAAGCCAATTGTCTGTGACACGAGATGGGTTGATTGGACCTACATAAGGGAGAAGGAGGAACACTACCCAGGAGTATATGATAGCTTTCATGCTTGTGGAGTAGCTGACTTTGTTGGGCAGAAGCTCACAAAGTGGAATGAGGAACTTATCATGCAGTTCTACTCCACGACACACTTTTATCCAGATGGGAGGATCACATGGATGTCTGAGGGTACAAGGTACCAATCCATAGTGGCTGAGTGGGCACAGATCATTAATGCCCCAGAGGAGCAAGATGATGACTTGGATATCTATGCCAAGAAGAAGATGGAACATAACTCCATGTCCAATATGTACAAGGAAATTCCAAATGAAGCTCTTGACACCTTCAAGTTTGGCTCTGTGCATTACCTTCTGTCAGGGCTCCCGACGATCAATTGGATACTAAGGCACACCTTATTGCCTAAGTCTGGAGATCACAAGATGATCAGGGGTCATGCTATCAACTTGCTACATGTGTTTGATGTGCCTCAGAAGTTCAAGGTGATGAGCCTCATAGTGGAAACAATTAAGAGGACTGTAGCAGATCAGAAGAGGAGCTGTGGATATGCCCCTCAAATTCAGGAGCTCATCAACTCCAAGATGGGCATGGGCATATATCTGTTGGACAAGGAACACTTGCCCATCCGTCCAGATTTTGAGGACAATGAAGTTGTCATGACTGAGAACGAGCCATCATCTGCTCAAGCATTTGCAAAGAAGGAGAAGGCGAGGAAGGAGAAAGCTGCCAAGATGCCTACCCAAGAGGAGGCATCTGAATACTTCTTGAAGACTAAACAAGAGCAGCTTGGTTACTTGATTGCATCCACGCTGAGGATTGAGCAAAGTCTGGTCACCCTCACTAAGAATCAGCAGAGCCTAGAGAGGATCATGGAACAGAAGTTCTATGACTTGGATGTCAAGGTAACGGAAGTTCAGTCTGCAGTGGAGCAGCTTCAGGAGGACATGCAGGAGAGGAGAGGCAGGACTACCACTCATACCTTTGCCAGAGTGCCACGAGGCCCGAGGTCATCTGCCGTGCCAGTTGCTGACACCAGAGCCACCACTTCAGCACCAGCTACAGCCTCAGTTCCACCAGCTCCAGCATCTACTTCAGCTCCAACTCCAGCTACTACTTCAACATCTACAGAAGCCTTCATCCTTGGAGTGATCCGGACTCCACCACCACCTGAAGATCAAGCCTGAGCGTCGATCTAGTGCTATGCATTTTCTAGGAACTTTTTGGTAACTTGTTGCCAAAGGGGGAGAAGATGTATAGATCATAGGCTTCGAGAGAGAGAGAGAGAGTGTTGCTTTTCTCTCTTGCTTTATTTTGTGTTTTTTCGAACTTGTTTGCTTTTGAGTGCCTGAGATACTACGTCATTATTTGTGAGACATTGATGATCATGTGTTTGATCATAAGCTACACTTAATGTTTGCTTAATATTATCATCTTATCTATCTTGTGTGATCATTCACTTTTCTTGGTGATGAGTGCATGTATTTCATTCTTATCATTTTAAGCGCTCCACGAAGATGTATGTGACATGGAAGAGTAACCCATGACTCTAACTCTTTGTGCATTTGCAGTCCAAAGCAAATTTTAAATATGCACAAATTTAGGGGGAGCTCTTACTTATCACATACTTCTCAAAGCGACGATATATTTCATGCTTATTATCATTTGTCGAAGCTTTGATCTATATGTTGTCATCAATTACCAAAAAGGGGAGATTGAAAGTGCAACTATCCCTAGGTGGTTTTGGTAATTCATAACAACATATAGCTCATTGAGCTAATACTATTCCAAGATGATTATTTCAGGAAAGCTCAATGATTGGCATGGCATGGATGTGAAAGTGGAACCCTCAAAATGCTAAGGACAAAGGATTGGCTCAAGCTCAAAAGCTCAAGACTCTTCATTTTATATTTTAGTGATCCAAGATCACATTGAGTCTTTAGGATAAGCCAATACTATCAAGGAGGGATGAGGTGTTGCTTAATGAGCCTCTTGCTTCATGTGCTTAGTGATATGCTCCAAAACCCTCAACTACTTTCCCATATCCACATATGACCTAAACCCTAAGCCAAACTCGGTCCTATCGATTCTTCCTATCCGGCGCCACCGAGTTTCACTTGTCATTAGCCACTGCCAAACCCTAGCAATTCGGTCCTACCGTTAGGGATCTCGGTCTCATCGAGATGGGGTTGCAAACTCTCTGTTTCCCTTCCGTAACTTTTTGGTCCCACCGAAAGAGCGAATCGGTCCCACCGAGATTGCAATGTAAACTCAGTGTTTCCCCTTTGTAACTTTTCGGTCTCACCGAGTTCCACTCGGTCTCACCGAAAGAGCAAATCGGTCCCACCGAGTTTGCCTGACCAACTCTCTGGTTAGCTAATTACCAAATTCGGTCTCACCGAGTTTGTGTAATCGGTCTCACCGAGATTACGTTATGCCCAAACCCTAACCGTATCGGTCCTACCGAGTTGCATATCAGTCCCACCGAAAATCACTAACGGTCATTAGGTTTACATTTTCGGTCCGACCGAGCTTATTGATTCGGTCCCACCGAGATTGGAAAACTGTGTAACGGTTGGATTTTGTGTGGAGGCTATATATACCCCTCCACCTTCTTCTCATTCGAGGAGAGAGCCATCAGAACACACACACCATTCCAACTCATATGTTCTGAGAGAGAACCACCTACTCATGTGTTGAGACCAAGACATTCCATTCCTACCATATGAATCTTGATCTCTAGCCTTCCCAAGTTGCTTTCCACTCAAACCCTCTTTCCACCAAATCCAAATCCTATGAGAGAGAGTTGAGTGTTGGGGAGACTATCATTTGAAGCACAAGAGCAAGGAGTTCATTACCTACACACCATTTGTTACTTCTTGGAGAGTGGTGTCTCCTAGATTGGCTAGGTGTCACTTGGGAGCCTCCGACAAGATTGTGGAGTTGAACCAAGGAGTTTGTAAGGGCAAGGAGATCGCCTACTTCGTGAAGATCTACCGCTAGTGAGGCAAGTCCTGTGTGGGCGTTGGCCATGGTGGGATAGGCAAGGTTGCTTCTTTGTGGACCCTTTGTGGCTGGTTGCTTCTTCGTGGACCCTTCGTGGGTGGAGCCCTGTGTGGACTCGCGCAACCGTTACCCTTGGGTGGAGCCCTGTGTGGACTCGCGCAACCGTTACCCTTCGTGGGTTGAAGTCTCCATCAACGTGGATGTAGGATAGCACCACCTATCCGAACCACGGGAAAAACATCCGAGTCTCCAATAGCGTTTGAATTCTCCAAACCCTTCCCTTTACATTCTTGCAAGTTGCATGCTTTACTTTCCGCTGCCTATATACTCTTTGCATGCTTGCTTGAATTATGTGATGATTGCTTGACTTGTCCCAAATTAGCTAAATTACTTACGATCCTACACATGCTCATAGCTTAGGATTCCCTTCGTGCCGACATGAGGGGGGGCTGCTAGCTACTTCGCACTTTGCTAGGTGAACCTCGGTTGGGGGGGCATGTGCATTCATAGCTTAGGATTCCCTTTGTGCCGACACGACAAAGGGGTGGCTGCTACCTATTTCGCACTTTGCTAGGTGAATCTCGGTTGGGGGGGCATGCATCCATAGCTTAGGAATCCCTTCATGCCGACATGAGGGAGGGGGGCTTCTAGCTCTACTTCACACTTTGCTAGGTGAACCTCGGTTGGGGGGCATGCATTCATAGCTTAGGATTCCCTTCGTGCCGACATGAGGGAGGGGGTTGCTAGCTACTTCGCACTTTGCTACGGTGAACCTCGGTTGGGGGGGGCATGCATTCATAGCTTAGGATTCCCTTCGTGCCGACACGAGGGAGGAGGGGGGCTGCTAGCTACTTCGCACTTTGATAGGTGAACCTCGGTTGAGGGGGAGGGGGCATGCATTCATAGCTTATGATTCCCTTCGTGCCGACACAAGGGGGGTGGGGGCGAGCAATATCGTGCGCTTTGCGAGAGAGCTGCCACATCGAAGTTGCATTTGGTATTTGAAAATCAAACCACCCTTTTGATACATAAATTTGGTCCACATGCAAGTGTGTTCGTGTTCTGACCCTCCCCCGCGTCATTTTTTGCCAAATTTATGAACATTAGACAAGTCGGATGACGCAACAGACACGGTTCACTCAAACTAACCGTGTGCCACGCTGGTGCACCTGTCACACATCCGCACAGTACAATGGGCTCCATGAGGCTCCCCCTCTCAAAAATATCTGCCCCCCTCGAGGGTTTTTCTGTTTCATAACACACAGTTGTTATCTCCGGACCATGTGCGATGTTTCTTGTTCCCAATCCCGCCTGCATCCCTAGAAAATATCTGCCCGCCTCGAGGGTTTTTCTGTTTCATAAAACACGGTTGTTATCTCTGGACCGTGTGCGATGCACTATCATCAAAATTTTCAATAGCCTGGCATTTCACTCCCGCCTTTGACTCCCGCGTAGTAAAATTTTCAGTACCCACATCATTTCTCAAACACCCTGCCCCCCTCCACACACACACACACACACACACACACCAAAACCTCCTCGATCATGCGTGCGTGCACACACACACACACACACACACACACACACACTCCCTCACTCGAAACCCTAGCAAAGTCCCCGCCACTGCTGCCGCCACCGCAAGGCCTCCATTATCAACATCTGCTGGTTTGCCTGTGCATCTTACCCACCGATCTCCATATCCAGGCCGCCCTGAGTTTCTTAGATGACGCCTGCCAAACGCCCCCTTTCCCACAGATCCCCATCCCCATCCCCCACTCCAGAGCGTCGCAGCCTGAGCCCGGCTACACTTCCCGTGGAGCTCAAGGAGTGACTGGCCCAAAAGAGGTGTATAGCCGTCTCTTCGCCTGACGTCACCGAGGAAGCTGACGACCATTACTGGCGGCAGGCACTCAAGCAGCGGGCTAGAGTATGCGGGCTTGTCTTGTCCGCCAGCTATGACATCGAGGTCATCGACAGCGATGCCCTGAGGCGGGCTGTGTCACAGGTTAAGTGGCCCACCCCCAACCCCTCGGGTTCAACCGCCGTCGATCTCATCCATGGCCCCGCCGCTGATCTCCTCTGTCTCGATGTCAACAATTTGCCATTCTACATCGCCATCGAGCCCCTTTTGTCATTTATGAAGGACACATTATGCGACGCTAGCTTGGGATCCACAGCTTCCAAGTCAGACCTCGTCGACGGTGACCACAAGGAGGGCACCCTCTCCAGCTCTTCCAAAGGGAAAGAGCCCATCTGCTCTTCCAAGGGGAAAGCACACATCTGCGACATCAGGGAGGGCACCCTATAGCTGTGCTCTTCCAAGGGGAAGGAGCCCATCTGCGACAACATGGAGCACATCCAGGGTTCGTGCTATTCCCACGGGAACGAGCCCATCTGTGACAAGTGATTTGTTTTGCCGTGCCTCTTCACAGGGGGAAACCCATGATTTGTTTTGTTGAGTCCCTTTTGTAGTGTAGTGAGAATATGTCCAGTTTTAATTGCTATATCTGGTTGTTTGCAGTATGCCTTGTTTATTTCAGTTGTTCATAATGTGATGCTCTATATGTGCAATTATTTATTGTGCAATACATTTCATCAATCCAGTTTTAAACATACCGATAGGAATGCATATATTTGCTTGTTGTTAAGCCTGTTATAGCTAGCATATGCCTCTTTTAAAGTTTTTTTATTGTTCGGTTGTTTGTAGTTAGCATATGTTCAATTTCAAATGCTATCTTTTGTTGTTCGTAGTATGCCTTGTTTATTCCAGTTATTCACAACATGATGCTCTATATGTGCAAGTATGAACTATGCAGTTCAATTTCATCAGTACCAGTTTCAACAATACCACTATGAATGACTACATTTGGTTGTTGCATCTTGTAGTTAACACGTCTTTCCATTTTTATTTAACCATAACCAGTGTACTTAGACCGGCACAATACCAGTTTGAATGACCATGTTTGCTTGCTGTTAAATGTTTGGCCTGTTGCAGTTAGCACACCTTTCCACTTGTTTTGCTTTACTAGTGTGCTTAAACCTGCACACTGAAGCTATCTTTTGGAGATTATTTTGTCTGCCATGTGTAATTTTGGTTGATGTTTAGCCTGTTGTGCTTAACATGCTTCTTGATGTACCTACATAGGACAATTTTGGGAACGACTTCTATTTTCCATCGAGGTTAGTTTCATCCCATGGCTTATATCTGTTCAATGTTCAGGATATCGGTAGTTGGTACCATTTAGGCCAGCAGTTGATAAGGGACTCGGTGAATCGGACTTTTAACTGAATATATCTGCAACCCATTTTTCCTTAGGTTAACTAGGGCCATATGTAATATATCTGAGGCTACATAGCAACATGCATTGTACTTAATGTCGAAATAGGAAATCCTAGGCTACATAGCCACAAGGAAGAGTGTTACATTAATGTTCTAATGATGTCTAAATATACGTAGAAGAGCAGCAACAGCAACAACACAGCCATGTTTGCATACTCAACTTAGCTAGAGGTTAGATTTAGTTTCTACCTCATTACTAACCCTAAACTAACTCCATCCAAAGAGTTGTTTGGATGGCAGGGTTAGATTGACAATAAATGCACTAGGAGAACTAGCTCCAATTAGCACCTCTTGGGTTGGATACTAGTTTTTTGGGTGGGTTATAGATGCAACTAGCTCAAACTTGCCCTCGTGTTTAGATATACTTTAGGGATATTTGAGCCTGAACTAGCTCAAACTAACTATAACCCATGGATACAGCAGTAGATAATTTGTAAGGATGAACTAAACTCCTTCCGGCCCATAATATAAGATGTTAATGTCGGATCTCGGATTCCGGCAAAACCCTCAAGGTTCGAACACTGGGGTGCACACTAAGATCTCCCCCTACCAACTCATGCCCTCAACCTCGCCACGATCTCAAAGGCAAGCTCGGTGAACTCGCAACACAAGAGACACAAAATTTATACTGGTTCGGGCCACCGTTGCGGTGTAATACCCTACTCTAGTGTGGTGTGGTGGATTGCCTCTCGGGCTGAGGATGAATAGTACAAGGGGAAGAAAAGCCTCCTGAGGTGAGGTGTTCTTGTCTTTTGTGGGTGTGTGGATGGGTTGGATCTAGTCCAGGGTGAGATGGCTGAGGCTCAGTTTGTTGCCTCCGGCTTTGTCCCTTCCTACTGTGGTGGCTAATCCTATTTATAGAGGCTCTGGTCCTCTCCCCAAATATTGAGTGGGAAGGGAGCCAACAACAGCCAATTTGAAAGGGGACAGCTAGTACACGCTATCCTGACAAAAGCAGTCTTCGCCTGCCAAAGGCTCTGGTGGTGACGCCGCCTTGGGCTCCATAGTGACCTCCGTCTTGCAGTCCTGCTGATCTTGGTCTCGTTGCACCGATATGGAAACCGTTGCTTGATGCCTCGGTACTCCTCGCCTACGCCTGCCTCCTTAGCACCAAAGAGGAAACTAGGACACTACGCACGCTGGCGCCCGCCTGGCTCCTGCATGGTCTCGATCGTCATGGCTCACGTCATTGGAACCTCGCGAGGTTTGCCTGGCCTTGATCTCTCTGCCCCTTGCGAGCCAGCCTGGTGAGGCCGCTCCTGAGGAGGTCTTGTGTCATCCGCCTCGCAAGGCTTGGCCCCTCACGAGGGTCTTGAATGCTTGTTGGTGAAGATGGGCCATATGGGCTAGCTTGCAGAGCCACGCTATGGGCCGCAGGCAGGCAAGTCTAGGGACCCCCATTCCCAAAATGCCGACAGTAGCCCCCGGGCTCAAGGCGTGCTCGGGCTTGGCTTCGAGGCGAAGCCAAAGGGCAAGTGCGGAGCGCCGCGGGCTCCAACAGCCTGCGGCCCTGGTCGATGCGTGGAGGTTGATTGGACGTGGGCGTCTTCACTTCCCCACACTGCCTTGATACCCACCTGGCTAGGCGGCCACAGTGGTCTACATGGTTTCCCTCCCGTTGTTGCGGCGCACTCCCCAATTCTTCTGCTTCCTCGAAGCTCAGCCTCTTCTCCCGATCTGATCTGAGCTCAATCCTCCCATTGCCATGGCATTGGAACGGTTGGAGAAAGGGAAGAGTCCCCTGTCCTCTGCCGGGCTACGCCCGACCACTGAGCCTGCCGTTGGCAGGTCGCTGGTGCTCAACCAAGAAGCCATGGACAAGGTGCATCCCATGCTCGCCTCCAGCTTCAATGAGTGGGGAAGGACGGTGGCCTGGCCTGCGTCTCGTACTTGTATCGGCCGGACAGCCACCGAGGTCCCATTCTTCATCGACGCCCTTTTGGCTGGCCAGGTTCCTCCTTTCTCCGCCTTATTCAACGCGGTGCTTGCCCATTATCAGATCCACATGCTGCACCTTGATCCCCAATCCGTGACCCTTCTTGCCGTCTTCGCCTTTGTTTGCGAGGCCATGGTGGGCATTGCTCCTTCCACGGCCCTTCTCCGCCACTTCTTCTGTTGCACCTGAGCTTCCAGGCCGTGGCCGCGACGGCAGCCGTGGGGATTGACTTCGAGCTTCCACCATCCACGAGCGAGTTTCGGACACGGTGGGTATTTGTTGATGTCGGAGTGCTCAGCCCTTTGCTCCATTCTCCATAGGCGCATGCCATTCCCAACTCTGGTTGGTGCCATCAGAGGCTCGCCGATCCGCGCCTTGTCCCTGTCTGGCTCAGGCTGAAGGGGCTGAAAGACCTTGGCGTGACTGCGCCTATGGTGGTGAAGGAGGTCGTCCGGTGACGGGTTGCTCCGCTTCAACGCTATTCCCGGCCAATGTGGGCCCTGCTCAGCAGCAAGGACCACATGAGACTTCAGGAGTCCGGGCTCCCCCTTGAGGCGCAGCGGACGGTGCTCGAGGTCCTGACGGGTGTCCCGTCCCCAGATGACATGCTGGGGAAGAGTAGCCTGCTGTACCACTGCTCGAACAAGGTGGAATTTGTGGAGCGTATGCCCTCCTTAGATGAGTGGGGGCTGCGTCCAGTTGGTCTGGTGGGGCTCCGTGAGAACCCCGTCGACGTGGTTCCCCTCCTTGCCGCTGGCGTCTATCGGCATTCTGGGAACGGGGGTCCCCAGACTTGCCTGCCTGCGGCCTGCGGCGTGGCTCAAAGGGGGGCCCAGCACGACCCATCTTCATCAACACGGACCCAAGACCCTCGCGAGGGGCCAAGCCTTGCGGGGCGGACGACACGGAGCTTCCTCAGGCACGGCCTCACTAGGCTGGCTCATGAGGAGGCGGAGAGATCAAGGCGGGGTACCTCACGAGGAGCCCGTGACGCAAGCCATGACGACCAAGGGCGCCAGGCGGGCACCAGCCCGTGCAGTGTCCTCCTTTCCCCTTTGGTGCAAAGGGGGCAAGCGCAGCCGTGGAGTACCGAGGCATCAGGCAAAGGTTGCCATTTCGGTGCAACAAGACCAAGACCAGGAGAACTGCAAGACGGAGGTCATCGTGGAGCCCAAGACGGTGTCACCACCAGAGCTTTGTGCAGGCGAGGACCAACTTTAGTCAGGATAAGTGTACTAGATGTTCCCCTTCAAAATGGCCAATTGTTGGTGCCCTTCCCGCTCAATATTTGGGAAGAGGCCCAGGGCCATTGCCTATAAATAGGACCAGCCACCCACAGGAGGTTGGGGTTTGAAGGTCGAGATTGAGATCGAGGATCAAGGATCGGATCGAAATCAGAGAGAGAGAAGGGTGACTGGACTTCGCGAGGCTGTTCGTCCCCCCAGCAAAGAACAGACCCTCGCGAGGCTGTTCTTCCTTGTATTGTTCATCATCATCAGCCCAAGAGGCAATCCACCACACCACACACTAGAGTAGGGTATTACACCACAATGGTGGCCCGAACCAATATAACCCTGTGTCTCTTGTATTGTTCTTTCCATAGCTTAGATCTTAGTGAGGTGGAGGGGTGCAGGTAGGTAGAAGGCGAAATCTCCGCGCACACCCCAGTGTTCGAACCTCAAGGGTCTGCCGGAACCCGAAATCCGACATTTGGCGCGCCAGGTAGGGGTGCGCCGGAATCCACCTTCTACTGCTTCGTGCCCCATCGCGTCATCATCACCATGTCCGGCGACCAGGCGGGCAACCCAGATCTATGGGCGGCGTGGCCCGCCCGCGCAGAGCCGCTCGCCTCGGGCGACCCCGTGCCCCAGGCAGCTCGCGGTCCGCAGGGCGTTGTGGGCCGCGGGTGACGCGGACAGGCTTCGACAGCTCTCACACCGCGGCAGGCGCGGTCGGCAGCAAGGGCCTCCAATCACGCCACGACCACGACACCGTACACCCGCCGGGAGCAGGCGAACTCAAGGGCCGCGCTCACGGTGGCCCGAGAGCTGCTGCAGTGCAGGCTGCTGGAGGGCGGCCGCGACGTGCTGCTGGAGCGGGTAGCAGAGCTCCTGGGCTTCGCCGCCTCGGGGGCTCACCCCTTCTACACCCAGCTCCCATCTCAAGCCCAGGGCGGCCCGCGCGGGGGCTCTGCGCGCGCCCGCGGGCTCCAAGGCTACTCCAACGCTACCGAAGCTGTCAGCGCCGGATCGGCGGCGGCGCTGCCCCCGCTCCCGGTCCGCGAAGAAGAAGGACTCGACGCGACCCGCGGCCCCAGTGGATAGCCGCGCTGCCACCCCATGGTGGGCGCGTCAGGCAGGACCACGTGGCACGCGGAGCACTACGGCGTGGCCTTCGGGATGACGGCACCATAAGAATATGTGCCCCTCATGATGGACCATGGACACCCTCACGAGGGCGAACAAGGCTCACTCCTCAGCCCAAGCTGGGGGACGAGGCGCCAGAAGCTGAGCCTTTCCAGGAGCCCCGGGACGGTCCCACTGGCCACGCTAGAGGCAACGATTATCGGGAACCGCTAATTCCTCAGGAGCAGGCATACGCTAATCATGGATTGCAGGAGGTGCAGGTCGCCACAGCAAGCAGCTGCCCCGCTCCCACTGTCTCCTACCCCTCGGGAGGAGGGTGCAGGGGGCTGCAGGAGAGGGGCCGAGATCCGACATCACCACCGCGGCGTTCGGAGCAAGGTGTTCTCAGGAGATAGGCCCTCTGCTGGGGAGGTGCCTCAGGGCCTGCCCCTGGCGGAGGACCCGTGGTCGTCGGGGGAACCGATGGCGACCGCTCTACCCCATCGGCGGCGTCCTGGTTTCCGGTCGTCGTTGATGGCACTAGAGTGTGGCGCAAGGTGGGCCCCTCGTCTGGCGATATGAAGCAAGGCCGGTTCCTGTGAAGAAGGCCCAGTGCCTGTGAAGCTCGCCGCCCCGTGACACTCTCACGTAATAATGAGTGGGGCTGTACACGCCCCGGAGTCTCAGGGGTTCCGGCCTCAGGCCCTGGGGATCCCTCCCACGCCCAATGGCAGCACTTAGCTCCGCGCTGGTGAGAAGACGTCCAAGACTAGATTAGGTGCCGGACGCGGCCTTTTGTCTGCTTTCGTTCCTTTTCCCTTTGGTTGTCGCTTTCCCCCGCTGGATTCAAGTTGAATTCGAATTTGAGATTTGCGTGTGTTCGGGGAAGGGGTGCTTAGTCTCGTTCGAGAAATTCCTCGCGTTTTGGTTACCACTTCGCCTCAGCTGCCTCCCCTCATGAGCCCCTCGCGAGCCGAGTCAGGCCTAGCTTGCGCGCAGCCCAGACTGCCGCCGCCGCGTCCTCTCAGGAGGGTGTTTTACTGCAGGTCCTACGGATTCAATCAAGGAACACTCGGGACACCATAGCCTCCCACAGGCTACCTCAGGGCCAGCACGGGACAAAGGGTAAGGAAGCAGGATCGATGCATAATTAGTTGGATAAATCCCCCAATGCATCCTCAGAAGCACCACCCGAGCCGTTGCTGGCATCGCTGAACTCACCATCGCTGTCCGCGTCGCCGCCAGCGGCGTCAACGCCATTCACCACGCCGCCCTCGTCGGCAGCCACGATCACGCCGTCGTTGTCTGAAGCAAAGGCCCTGATAAGAGCATCCACATTGTCTTCCACCCAGTGCGCTAGGTCGTGTCGGACGGCCTGGGGGACTGGGGCAATGGCGGCGTCGAAATCGAAGTGGGGATCCATGTTCCGGAGATGGCTGAAGACGCTACAAAAGGCGCGCCCGAGCAGGGCACGGCTCCTCTCCTCCACCAACCTGTCAGCCCTGACCGACCGCGCCTCCAGCTGCGTCACCACGTCGGTGAAGAACTGAAGATTGCCGGCGTAGTTGACTGCGTGCGGCTCGCCAAAAGCCGCCTCGCAGATGTTGCCCAAGGCTGTGTTGGCTCTCTCCCGGAGCGTGGTGAGCATGGGGCCATGCTCATGCTCCAGGATCCGCTGCTGACGTATCTCGTCCGCATTCTGGCGCGCGACGACCTCAGCCTCCTCCACCCGCTGGCAATGAAGGAGCACCTCGGCCTGGGAGGTGGTTAGCTCACCTTGCGCCACCTCAAGGGCGGCCCGGAAAGCATCGGCCCGCCACGTCGCCTCCTCCAGCTTGGCCCTCAAGGCGGCAGTCCTGCCTTCAGCCTCGGCCCGGATCAACCCCAGCTTCTCCTCAAACTCGTGCTCGAGGTTCAAACGCGCCATCGCCACCCGACATCCGGCCTCCTCCAGGACACGGGCTTCCTGTGTAGCGACATCATCCTCCGCCTGCGTCACCAAGCGCTCCCTCGTCTCCAGACGCTCGTACTCGCGGGTACGTTCGGCGGCTTCCAGCGTCAGCGCCTCCTCGCGCTTTTGGAGCTCTGTCGGGTCACCAGAGGCCACCTTCATCGACATGAGGGCTGCCTCGCGCAGCTCCACTTGCTCCTCTAGTGAGTGGCACCAGGCCAGGAGCTCCCGAGCCCGCTCCTCCGCCGCCTCTCGCCACCGGTCGGCTTCCCGGGCCTCCTCAGCGGCCCGAGATCAGGCCTCCCGAGAGGCCACCAGCGACGCCTTGGCCTCTGCTCATCAAGATCGCGCTGACGGCGCGCAAGGGCGATGGCGCCCTCCAGCTCGCGCCTCTCTGCAGCCAGGCGCAGGCCCTCGGCCTCAAGGCGCGCGTCTTCATCAGCAAGCTCCTCACCAAGCAGGCTCACCGCGTCAGCCGCCCTTCGAAGGAATCCTTGGCGAAGAGCGCGACGCTCCCGGGCGCGCTCGAGCACGTCTTCCACACCATCATCTGCCCCGAGCAAGCGTCGGGGGCCACGAATCAGCACTCCCCCTCCGGGCAGGGGGCTGGGGGCTGGCACCCTCGTGACGGCCGGGCACATCATGCCAGAAGCCCCGCCTGGAGCCAGCCCGTCCCCAGATGAAGAGCGCAGGGAGCGCCTCAGCCAATCGCAGTCCACGACCAGGCGAGAAGCCCACGGCAGGCTGGCTATGCCACGAGAAGGCCCGCGAAGGAGGATCACGAGGTGCGCAGGGCCATGACGCGCCTCGGGACGGTTCGCCTCTCCGATCGCCCTCACCACAAGGGCTCTGCTGCTCGGAGCGCTTGAGGACGGTGGAGGGGGCGAAGCCAAGGGGGACGGCACCTCAGCCGTCTCCGCGAGCTCGGCTGGAAGGGGCCTGCGGAGCAAGGATCAGTAAAAGCAACAGAAGGATCGAGAGCCAGGAAAGGAGAAGGCTTACCCATCAGTGGCGAAGTACTTCCTATGCTTCAGCAGGCGACAAGGGTAATCGTCGCCCAGGGCCTCCCTTCTCTTCCGGAGGGCCTCAAAGTCCACGCAGAAGCGGCCCAAGAGTTGAGCGCAGGGATCAACCTGCGACGAAGATGGAGCATCAAGGCGATCTGCATCAGGGGCGCCTGCCTGATGCGCGCTGCCAATCGCCTCGCCAAGAGAAGCAGCTGGAGCCTCAGGGGCCTCAGTCGCAGGCGCTGAGGGCAGCTGCTTGTCACCCTCAGCCTCAGCGGCATGTGCCCCAAGAGCTGCTCCCTCATGAGCATCGCCCGGCGCTGTCACCCCACCGGGAGCCCCCTCGGCCTCTGGCGCCTCATGCCTCCCTGCTCTGCCATTTGAGGAAGAGTCGCCTTGGCCGACTGGAAGGGCAGTCACCATCACTGGGTTATCACGAGGCCCCTGGAGGCCGGCGGGGCGCGGCCCCCACTCATCAAAGATAGGTATCTGATTCACAAAATCGCCCCTGCTCTGGCAGAGGTACAGCAAGGCCCCTCCCTACTGGATGCTGCCGGGGTTGGGGTCCCTAGTCAGGGTCAAGAGCGTTGTCCTCAGCACTTCAAGCGTCAGGTCCTCTTCCTGGAGCCTCATACGATCATCACGCCCGCTAAAGGCCCACATCCGGCGGGAGTGGCGTTGGAGGGGAGCAACGTGGCGTAGCAGGAACTCCTTCACCACCTTGGACGATGTCACGCCAAGCGACCTCAAGAACGCGAAGCAGTGCCAGACGAAGACGAGCCGGGGGCTCTCAAGCGTCTCCTGGCCCCAGCCCGAATTGGGGACAGCAGTCAAAGTTGGCTCCGATAGCAGGGGGCTGGGCACCCCTGCATCCACATACAGCCACCGCTCGCAGAACCCAGCCATGGGCAGAGGGAGCTTGAAGTCAATCCTAGAGGCCGCTGTCTCAGACGCGGCAATGAAGCTCATGCATGCCCAGCATTGGGTAGGGTCGACAAGGCGCAGCGAGAAGAAGTGGCGCATCAAGGCAACCGAAGGAAGGATGCCCATCATAGCCTCGCAAACAAAGGCGAAGACTGAAAGGAGGGTGATGGATTCAGGACCCAGATGCATCATGTGGATCTGAAAGTGGGAAAGCACGACATTGAAGAAATCAGAAAAGGGAGGAACCAGACCCGCCCACAGGGCATCGGCAAAATACGGGACCTCGGTAAATATCCTGTCGATGGAGAAGTGGGACGCGGGCCAGGCCGTCATCCTCCCGCATCCGTTGAAGATAGTGGCTAGAGCCGAGCTGACCTTGCCCAAGCCCTCGGCGGGGGCAGCCAACGGTGGCGGGCAAGGCGGAGGCATGGGTTTCTTTCCTCTTCCCTTCTTCGTCGGAGTCATGGCGATGGGAAGGGGGGGAGGTTCGAGATTGGGTTGAAAACAGAAATTGGAGTTCGGGCGGAGGAAGGGCAGAGGGCGTTCGAGCAACAGAAAGGGGAGCGGCTATGTACGACTACGAGTCCTCCTAGCATGGCGCAAAATAAGGGGGCGTGGGGGAATAGCGCCACCCACGTCCAATCGACCGCCACGCGGCGCCCAAGGCCGCAGGCTGTTAGGGCCCGTAGCGCTTCGCTCTTGCCCTTTCGCCTCCCTGCACGGCCAAGTCCAGGCGCGCCTTGGGCCCGGGGGCTACTGTCGGCGTTCTGGGAACGAGGGTCCCCAGACTTGCCTGCCTGCAGCGTGGCTCAAAGGGGGGCCTAGCATGGCCCATCTTCATCAACACAGACCCAAGACCCTCGCGAGGGGCCAAGCCTCGCGGGGCGGATGACACGGAGCTTCCTTAGGCATGGCCTCACCAGGGTGGCTCACGAGGAGGCGGGGAGATCAAGGCGGGGTACCTCACGAGGAGCCCGTGACGCAAGCCATGACGACCAAGGGTGCCAGGCGGGCGCCAGCCCGCGCAGTGTCCTCCTTTCCCCTTTGGTGCAAAGGGGGCAAGCACAGCCGTGGAGTACCGAGGCATTAGGCAAAGGTTGCCATTTCGGTGCAACAAGACCAAGACCAGGAGGACTACAAGACGGAGGTCATCGTGGAGCCCAAGATGGCGTCACCACCAGAGCTTTGTGCAGGCGAGGACCAACTTTAGTCGGGATAAGTGTACTAGATGTTCCCCTTCAAAATGGCCAATTGTTGGCGCCCTTCCCGCTCAATATTTGGGAAGAGGCCCAGGACCATTGCCTATAAATAGGACCAGCCACCCACAGGAGGTTGGGGTTGAAGGTCGAGATCGAGATCGAGGATCAAGGATCGGATCAAAATCAGAGAGAGAGAAGGGTGACTGAACTCCTCCTAGTAGTTTGTCCCCCCCAGCAAAGAACAGACCCTCGCGAGGCTGTTCTTCCTTGTATTGTTCATCATCATCAGCCCAAGAGGCAATCCACCACACCACACACTGGAGTAGGGTATTACACCACAACGGTGGCCCGAACCAGTATAAACCCTGTGTCTCTTGTGTTGTTCTTTCCATAGCTTAGATCTTAGTGAGGCGGAGGGGTGCAGGTAGGTAGAAGGCGAAATCTCCGCGCGCAGCCCAGTGTTTGAACCTCAAGGGTCTGCCGGAACCTGAAATCCGACAGGTAGGTAGACGGAGCCAAATGTGGATGCAGGGGGGCGAACACCGCTGGAGGCCGATGACGTAGGTGCCGAGGTGCTGATGTCGCCTAGGGATCCCGAGGCGTCGTCCTCGGGAACTCGTGATTCTTGCCCTGTGGCGGCGGTTGAGGGGGCAATGCAGCTCGAGACTCCCGAGGCCGAGGCTCCTGAGGCCGCGGCAGGTCGCTACGAGGCAGAGCCCGATAGCTCCCCTCAGCTTGGTGCTCCTGAGGTTGCCCCTTCGAGCGCTTCGGTCGGCTTTGTGTGGACTTCGAAGAGCTCTGCAAGAGGAAGGGGTCCCCAAGCCACGGCAGCGGCATGTTCGGGCTGTTAAAATGGAGAAAGTACATCACCGTTGACGAGTAAGTACCTTATCTTGGTGATTCTCCGCGTGCTGCTCCCTTTCCTGACGATGTCTTTTCAGTATCCCTTCCGCCAAGGCCGTAGAATCTCCTAAGAAGCAACCTCCCCTCATCTCGTTTCTCCCGCTAGACTTGAGCGCTACAAGCTCGTGCGCTGCTCACGGCTCGGAGTCAACTGGGGAAGCCAGCCCATCGACAAGGCGTCTTGAGCTCACACCCTCGCCGTCCTTCCTTCTTGGCCTTGCTTGGAATATAGCACGCGTGCCCAGGGTTCCTCCCCTGGTCGTGGACGGCGGCTGGGTGGCTTCGGTCTTGGGCTCCTCTTCAAGCAGCGGCCTCCACTCGTTCGGGCTCCTCGCGAGGCCTGGCCTGCAACTGGGTGGGCGCCAGCCCCCAGCCCTCTGCTGAAAGGGGGCGAGCTGCTTCGGGCCCCATCTGCGGTCCCCCCGGTGGAGGACGGAGTCAGCAGTATGCTCAAATCAGCGCACGAAAGGAGCGTCGTCCGCCACGAGCTCTTTCAGGAGGCGATGGGTGCGATGAACCGGCTTGGTGAAGAACTTCTGGATGTGGATGCACGCCTCATGGCCGAGGGTCTTCGGTTGGCGGAGGAGCGGCATAAGCTAAAGGTGGCTACCAACCTCAGGCGCCACCAGCGCGAGCTTGATAATGCGAAGGTCGAGGTTTCTCTCACAGCCTCGCGAGAGGCCCGCTCGCGAGCTCAGGAAGAGGCCCGGGAAGCTGACCGCCATCGCGAGGCCACGGAGAAGCGCGCGTGGGAGCTCCAAGCCTGGAGCGCCTCCTTGGAGCAGCAAGTGGAGGCACGCAGAAGAGGAAGAGATCCGGAAGCGCGAGGAGGCATTGGCACTAGAAGCCATGGAGCGTAGCCTTGAGCTCGAGCAACTGGAGACGAGGGAGTGTTAGGATTCCCAAGCGGAAGACGCTGTTGGTGCGCGTGAGGCTAGGGACAGGAGGAGGTCGATCACCGGGTGGCCGAGGCTCGCGCGGATCTTGAGGGCAGGTACGACCTCATGTTGGAGTTCGTAGCGGCTAAGGCCACGGGCAGGAATGCTGCCCTCAAGTCTAGGCTGACTGAGGTGGAACGGCGCTAGGAGGCCACCACAGCCGCCCTGGCCTTGGCGTAGCCTGAGCTGGCCTCTGCCCACGACGAGTTGCTTCCTCTCCAGCAGCGGGTCACCAACGCCGAGTCCATCGCGCAACAGAACAAGGAGGAAGTGCTTCAACGGCGAACGCTGGAGCACGTGCATGCCCCCATGCTCGAGGGCCTCATAAACAGGGCCAACACGGTGTTGGGCCACATCTGCGATGAGAATGCTCCTCATCCCCATGCGGACGGCTATGCTAGCCACCTCCGCTTCTTTACCGACATGGTGACACGCGTGGAGAATCGTTCCGAGAGAGCTCGCCAATTTGTTGAAGAGAGGAGCCGCGGCCTGCTTGGGCGTGCGTTCTCCCGCGTCTTCAGCCATCTCCAAAACACCGATCCCAACTTTGATTTTGATGCCGCCATTGCTCCCGTACCCGAGGCCATCCGGGGTGACCTGGCGCGATGGGTGGAAGACAATGTGGACGCACTGGTCAGGGCCTTCACTTCTGATGACGCTGCAGTGGTGGTCGCAGTGGACGAAGGTGACGTGGTCGACGATGGTGATGGCGGCGCTGGTGGAGGTGATGGTGATGCTAGCGACAGTGGCAGCGATGCCAGTGACGCGTCCGAGGGCGATCCGAGGGATGTGGCGAGTGACATGTCCGACTGATCCCTTGTTTCCCAGCTGTTTGTCCTGCATGTAAAAGCTCGGGCATAGCCCTAGAGGTTGTAAGAGCATTTTTGAAGGGGAAGCCCCTCATGTAAATATACTACTGCCTCTATCCTTTTAGGTCGAGTTGAATATGTGTCTTCATGAACTCACGTATCCTGGGGCAAGTTTGTTGTTGCGGTTTACCTTAGCCTGGACGAGCCTCAAACCGGCTCGTGACATTGCGAGTTTCTGGGAAGCTCCTGAGGAGCTCGTTGACACGCCCGAGGGGGCCACGTGATAAGCAAGCGCTAGTCCTGGCGCGACATGCGCGTGGCGTGTGTGCGCCATGCCTAGCCCCACTCGCGAGGGGCCCGCAAGGGGGAAGCAATAGGTGCGAACTCCGAATTAAGGCAAGAACTAGATAGAAAGAAATCGTTTGAACAAGAAAAGGCACCCCCGCGCGCATCAATGAAAATTCAACTTCAACTTTAATCCAAATCCAGAAAACAGGGTTACAGAAAAGAGATCCAAAGTAAATGGCCGCGTCCGGCGCCTAGTCTAGTCTTCTTGTCTTCTCACCAGCATGGAGCTAAGTGCTGCCACTAGGACGTGGGAGGGAGCCCTCGAGGCCCGAGGGCAGCACTCCTGAGACTCCGGGGCATATACAGCCCCACTCATTATTACGTGAGAGTGTCATGAGCAGAGACCTTCATAGGCATGAGCCTTACTTCATATCGCCAGTCGAGGGCCCCGCCTTGCGCCTCCCTCGACCACTGTTGGGGGCGACCGATAACCAGGACGACACCAAGGGGGAAAGCGGACGCCAGCGGTGACCACGGGTCCTCTGCTGGAGGAAGGCTCCGGAGCACCTCCCAGGCAGAGGGCCTACCTCCGGGGGACGCCTTGCTCCATGCGGCGCGGGGAGGGGCCTTGCTCCCGGCCCCTCTCCTGCGGCCCCCAGCGTGCCCCCCTAGCAGCAGGGAGGCCGACGAGCTGGGGCCGCCATCCACTGCTGTGACCTGATCCTCCTGCATCCCATGGTTAGCGTAAGCCTGCTCCTGAGGAATTAGTGTACCCTGTAGCTGTTGTCGCCGGCGCGGTTGGTGAGGCTTCCAGAGAGCTCCTGAAAGGTGCCGACTTCTAGCGCCTCCTCTTCCTAGCCCGGCTCGAGGAACGAGTCAGGGTCTTCTTCCAGCATGTACTCCTGGTCCACCATGCGGGGCATGTAGGCCTCCGCGTCCGCCGCCTCAAAGACCTCGCCGAGTGCCCCATGCTCCATGTTGCCCCGCCCAACGTGCTGCCTTGAGGATGGTAGGGTTGCATCCCGTTGGGGCCATAGGTGGCAGCGCTCGTGCCCGCGCCCACCGGAGGTGGCGCAGGTGCGAGCGCGCGTCCAGCTCCGTTGGTTGCGCCGGTGTCGATGAAGCCCAATGGCGCGCCCGTGGGCATGCGGGCGCGGCGAGGCCCGCCATGCGACCCGGCCACGGCTTGAGGTGTGAGCAGAGAGCAGAAGGGTGGTGCTCCCGAGGCTGCAGCGTCCAAGAGCTCGGCGACGCGCTCCAGCAATGCATCCCGGCCTCTTTTCATTAACCGGCATCGCAGAAGCTCCCGAGCCACTATGAGCGCGGCCCTCATGTTTGGTTGCTCCCGTCGGGTGTGTGGCGCCGTGGCCGCGGCGTGGCTTGAGGCTCTTGCGGCTACCCGTACTTGTCGCGAAGTAAGGTCGGACGATGGGTAACCACGTCGCCCACGCCCCGCAGTGTTTGGTGGTGCGCGTGTTGCTTGGGGCGCATGGTTGAGGTCTTCTTGGGCGGGCGGTGCCGCCCGGGCTGGCCAGGCTTCCCAGCGGTCGGCGTTGGTCCTTGAGTCACCGAACATCGGAGCCGCAGGGTGTCGGGGGACCAACGAGCGGATCAACTGGCGGAAGAAGAGCTCTGGCGCACCCCTACCTGACGCGCCAAATGTCAGATCTCGGGTTTCGACAAAGCCCTCAAGGTTCAAACACTGGGGTGCGCACGAAGATCTCCCCCTACCAACTCACGCCCTCAACCTCGCCATGATCTCAAAGGCAAGCTCGACGAACTCAAAACACAAGAGACACAAGATTTATACTGGTTCGGGCCACCGTTGCAGTGTAATACCCTACTCCAGTGTGGTGTGGTGGATTGCCTCTCGGGCTAAGGATGAACACTACAAGGGGAAGAACATCCTCCTGAGGTGAGGTGTTCTTGTCTTTTGTGGGTGTGTGGATGGGTTGGATCTAGTCCAGGATGAGATGGATGAGGCTCAGTTCGTTGCCTCCAGCTTCGTCCCTTCCTACTGTGGTGGCTAATCCTATTTATAGAGGCCCTGGTCCTCTCCCCAAATATTGAGCGGGAAGGGAGCCAACAACGGCCAATTTGAAAGGGGACAGCTAGTACACACTATCCTTACAGAAGCAGTCTTCGCCTGCCAAAGGCTCTGATGGTGACGCCGCCTTGGGCTCCATAGTGACCTCCGTCTTGCAGTCCTGCTGATCTTGGTCTCGTTGCATCGATATGGAAACCTTTATTTGACACCTCAATACTACTCTCATGCGCTTGCCTCCTTAGCACCAAAGAGGAAACTAGGACACTGCACGCGCTGGCGCCCGCCTGGCGCCCGCCTTGTCTCGATCGTCATGGCTCACGTCATTGGAACCTCGCGAGGTTTGCCTGGCCTTGATCTCTCCACCCCTCGCGAGCCAGCCTGGTGAGGCCGCTCCTGAGGAGGACTTGTGTCGTCCACCTCTCGAGGCTTGGCCCCCTCGCGAGGGTCTTCAATGCTTGTTGGTGAAGATGGCTCGTACGCTTGCAGAGCCACGCCGTGGGCCGCAGGCAGGCAAGTCTAGGGACCCCCGTTCCCAGAACACCGACAGTTAATTCATCTAATATGTGATTATATTGGATGTTATAAGATACTCCCTCCGTTCCTAAATATTTGTCTTTTTTAGAGATTTCAAATGGACTACCACATACAGATGTATATAGACATATTATAAAAGAGTGTTGTACTACATCATTGTGCAATTGTTGTTTAGCTTCTAATATTAACTTGGTGCTTTTAGGCACATATGTCATTGGTAAAGATCCGCGTTTCGACCCTTTCTGCGTATGGGGCAATGAGATATCGATGAACCAGCATCAAGTGGGGAAGCTGATAAAGATTGTTAGTAAAATGGGTCCAAAGATGGCAATTAAACTATTTGTTTACAGTTTATCCAAGACAACAGCGAACTGCATGATGGTAAGTAAGAACTCTACAACCTTCTTTTTACTGCCCATAATGAGTTGTGTTAGATGACAATGTCTGAATCTTTTTCCTTTGCAGTGGTTGCCAAAGCAGTTTACTCAAGATTACCTCTCAAACTACATGATTGGTGGGCATGCAAAGGTTAAAGTATTTCTACAAGAACACGATGATTATCTAGATGTTTTCATGAAGACCGTGAAGGATGGGCAGTCGGCCATCACAAGGGGTTGGACTAGAGTCGTGCGTGCCTTTTGCATGGAGGAGGGCACAATATGGGCATTCCACTTCACCTTATTCAGGAACCAAAATATATTTCGCCTCTTTCTTTACCGTCTTTAATAGTACAAGTATACAACTGTGGTTCATCATTCTTTATTTGGTTCTTATGTAATTCTTGAACATATGTACCTATGAGTTGAATAATGCATTGGTTGTTTGAACCTGAGGATATGAATACAGTTGTAGCATACATTCAAATTCAAATCCAAACCTGGTAGAATTTGGAAAAGCAACAATTAAATTACGGTGAAATTACGCTCTCCAGGTTGTTACGGCACACACGGTTGGTAAAACACAAACGTTTGTGATATGCACCATAATCGGAGATGGTTCATAGAGAGGAAACGTGTGCAAGCATGCACACAATTGCCGTTTGCAAAGCATGTGCGATGTCAGACAATATCACAAACGGTGCTTGCAAACTAAATGTTTGTGTTAGTTGCCTTATCGTACATGATTCGCAACCATGAACTATTTCTGATGAAGTATTCATCGTAAGCGTTGCACCGTAGAATAGCATATGCGACAGTTTTCGTGTACGACGATGTTACAACGGTCCAACATTTCGTAACCCTGTCTGACACTCGTACGACGATTAGCTAATCTTCTTAACGGTGAACCGTTTCTGATGGGCCGCGCATCATACATGTTCTATAATAGTGAACCATTTTTATGGGTTGTGCATCATAAACGTAGCACCACAGAATACCGAATGCGATGGTAATGCGAGTAAAAATGAGTAAGAGCACTATAGGGGCCCTATCCCCGACGGTTTCTGGGTCATGTGGGAAGGACCCCCTATCACCCACACTCACTTGGCGACGGTTCCAAATGCCGTCGCGGAAAGGGGTTTTAAACCGTTTGTTTAGGACCGACACGCACCAGTGGGAGCCTCCAATTCAGTTGTGGAGATTTCCCCAACCTTGTTTCTATAGCTCCGGTCGCCGCCTCCAAGGGCACCAATAGTGGAATCATGCCATCTCGCATTGTGTGAGGGTGTGAGGAGAATACGGTGGCCCTAGTGGCTTCTTGGGGAGCGAGCATTGTGCCTCCACACTGCTCCAACGGAGACGCACTTCCTCTCAAAGGGAAGGAACTTCGGTAACACATCCTCGTCTTCACCGGCTCCACTCTTGGTTATCTCGTACCTTTACTTGCGCAAGCTTATATTGTGTTGCTTCCCTTGTTTGCTTGTGTGCTTGTTGTTGTTGCATCATATAGGTTGCTCACCTAGTTGCATATCTAGACAACCTACTTTGATGCAAAGTTTAAATTGGTAAAGTAAAGCTAAAAATTGTTAGTTGCCTATTCACCCCCCTAGTCAACTATATCGATCCTTTCAACTGGTATCAGAGCCTCATCTCTTTATTAAGGACTTTGCCGTCCGAAGAGTATGGTTGACACCGTAGACGGTGAGGAGGAGCACCCCGGTGTGATCCCGTCCTCGTCTATGGTCGATGGGGGAACCTCGGTCTCACGTGAGGAGTTTAATGTGGCCTTGGACACATTGAAAACCTCCATGACGGCCGAGGTCAAAGGCATGCTTAAGAACTTTCTTGATGGTCTTAAATTGTCCACCGCACCGTTGGAAGTGGTCGATCCCGCTAACAAGGTGACAGATGCTAACTCCGACAAGGGAAGCTACTAGTGATAAAGTTCCTTTGTCTAGTGGTAAAAGTGGAAACGGCATCTTTGCCCATGTTGAACCTCCTCTCACTTATGGAGGACCGGTTCCCTCCACTCATTTAAATCATGCGGCGTCTCCTCCTAAGATTGTGAAAAATAAGAATTTTGAATCTTGGGTCTATCGCTTTAAATGTCATTTAAATCATGTCGATACTAATCTTTGGGTAATCATTGAGCAAGGTTTCTATCCGCATGACCCAAGCAACTTCACCCCTGGAGAAGTCGCAGATCATCAATTCAACGAGAATGATCTCTTCATCATCCAAGATGCAATTCCATCCGAAGATATAGCACATCTTCGACCTTTTACCGTGGCCAAGGAAGCATGGCACCATGTTGTTTCCCTTTACAAGGGAAGTGCAAGCATTCAACGCTCCAACTATGAAGTGGTGCAAGATGAAGCCGATGAGTTTGCAATGAATGAAGATGAAGAACCTCATGAGCTTTACCGGAGACTAGCCACTCTCGCGGTCTTAATTCGAGATCATGGGAGCAAGGATACGGATGACAATTGGATCAAGCGCAAGTTCCTCAAGGCCATGATGCCTTACCACAAAGCCATGTCCTCCGTCATCCGTCAAAGGCCGTACTTCCACACCTTCTCCTCAAGTGAAGTGTTGGATGAGTTTGTGGCTATGAGGATCTTGGACAAGACCGCCGACAATGCGGTGTTGCGTTTTCAAAGATCAAAGAAGCCCAACCTTTCCTTGAAGGCCAAGGCTAGTGTGGAAGAAGAGGACGAAGAGGAAGAAGAGGAGAGCAACCCCGAAGATAGGAAATATGCTTACCATGAGCACCTGGCTCTTGCTTCAAGGCAATTTTGGAGCAAGAAGAACACAAGGCCCAACTTCAACAAGAACAACTCAAGTGGCATGATGGGCGAGCAACGTGTTGGGATTTGCTATAATTGTGGCAATGTGAGCCATTTTGTTGCGGAGTGCTCATATGAGAAGAGGGAAGACAATGGTGGCAAGCTCATCCGAAAAGACAAGGCCAAGTCCTTCCCCAAGAAGAGCAACTTCACCAAGAAGACTCCTCCCAAGGGGTTGGTGGCACAAGAAGAGTACAATGAGGATGATGATGATGATGAAGGCGGTGAGACGATGGCCATGGCCTCCGTTGCCATTGCAACAACTCCACGGGTGTCCCTCTTCGACTCACCCAACGAGAACATCACCGCCAAGTGCCTCATGGCCAAGGCCACCAACAAGGTAACCCCCAACATCAAAACTACCATCACTACTAATCCCTCTTTGACGGATTGCATTGATGAAAGTGAGGGGTCTAATGAGGAAGAACATGGATTTGAGTCTTTTATGAGTAAGCTCAAGGGTAAATCCAAGAAGCACTTTGTTGCTCTCTTGGAACAACTTGGTGAAGCCAATGACATGATCGAGGCTCACGAAGACACCATCTCTAAGATGGAGGGACATAGTCGTGACTATGCCGATGAGATATCAGATCTCTCTAATGCTCTTGAGGAAGAGCATGGTCATCGTTTGGCTCTTGAGGAGTCACACAACGATGATCATGCTAAATTAAAGAAAGATCTTGATCATGCCCTCGTTGTATCTCGTGTGCTCAATTCCGAGAAGGCCAAGCTTGGGGTTGATCTTGCTAGACTCCAGCATGATTTTAATTTACTCAACAAGGCTCGCAAAGCCTTGAAGGGTGCTCATGCTAGCCTCAAAGAGTCTCATGATCAACTCCAAGTGAAGCTAATTAAGGAAAAGGCCACTTTTCCTCATATGGTCTTAATTGATAATGCAAATGCTACTAACCCATGTTGTGGGCATGTGCATCTTATGGAGGAGAATGCTAAGTTAAATGAGCAACTTGAGAAAGGCCTTGTGTCTTGCATACAATGTGAGAAGAACCTCAACGACCTTTTGAGCAATCAAAAGGAAGTTGTGGGCAAGGAGGGAATTGGGTTTGCTTCCAAGCCCAAGAATAAGAAGAAGAATGACAAGGCCAAACGACCTCCTCCGCTCAAGCAAACTTTTGTGAAGGAGGTAGAGGGTGCTCCTAAGGAGAAGAAGAACAATGAGAAGGGTGGTGGTGTCAAGAAGGGCAATGCCACCCCTTCCAACAAAGCCGGCGAATTTAACCCTTCTTATGTGTTGTGCCGTGCTAGTGATGGGCATGTTTATGCTAAATTTATTGGTTCTCCTTATGAGTACATTGAATGGTCTATTTGGGTTCCTAAGACCCTTGTTACTAACATCAAAGGACCCATTACAAAATGGGTACCTAAAACCAAGCATTGATCTCTTGTAGGTGTTTGCTTCCTGTGGGGGGTCATGGTTGCTCGATAGTGGAGCCACAAATGATATGACCGGAAGCAAGGACTTGGTGGTGGATGTGCACAAGATTCCATCTATGCCCACCAATGTCGAGTGGGGTGATGCCTCATATTCTAAGGTATTGGGACTTGGCAAGGTTGTCATTTCTCATGATCTCACGATCGAGAAAGTCATGCTTGTTGAGTCCCTTGCATACAATTTACTTTTCGTTCATCAACTTGCACTCATGGGCTTTGCCACTTTCTTTGATATTGATACCCTGGCCCTCTTGTGGAGCAAGACTCTTAAAGTAGCCTTTGTTGGGCATGTCGAGAACGGTCTCTATGTGATTCACTTTTCGGAGCGACCCATTAAGACTGTGACATGCCTAATGGCTAAAATTGACGTAGGATGGCTTTGGCATCACCGTTTAGCCCATGTCAATATGAGATCTTTGCAAAGTCTTCTCAAGGGGGACCATGTCCATGGACTAACAAATGTTAGTTTTGCCAAAGATCGTGCTTGCAATGCTTGCATTGAAGGAAAGCTACATGAGAAGGCTCACCCTCCCACGACTATCATTTACTCAAAGAGGACCTTAGAGCTCCTTCACTTGGATCTCCTTGGACCCCCATCCTTTGATAGTCTTGGGGGTAGAACGTACTGCTTGGTGATTGTGGATGATTATTCAAGATACACTTAGGTGTATTTAATTCAAGAGGAAGAGTGAGACCCAACAAATCATCATTGACTTTGCAAATGAAGCTCAACGCCAACACAATGCAAAGATCTTGACGATAAGGAGTGACAACGGCATCGAGTTCAAGAACTACACCTTGGATGAGTTTCTTAGTGATGAGGGGATCAAGCATCAATATTCCGCACCTTACACCCCTCAACAAAACGTTGTAGCGAAGAGGAAGAACCGGACGTTGATGGATGCGGCAAGGACCATGATGGCAGAGTTTAAGTCTCCATACAACTTTTGTGCCGAAGCCATCAACACCGCATGTCATGCATCCAATCGGCTCTATCTCCGCAAAGGCTTGAACAAAACTCCATATGAGATACTCACCGGTAACAAGCCCAACCTCAAGTACTTACGGGTGTTCGGGTGTAAGTGTTTCATTCTCGAGAAAGTTGTTCGTTTGTCTATATTTGAGGCTAGAGCTTATGAGGGCATATTTGTTGGTTATGCTACAAACTCTCATGCTTACCATGTCCTCAATAACTCCACAGTACTTATTGAGGATTAGAATAACGGCTCCCATGTGTAGCAAAGTGGTACTTGTGATGTAGGTTATGAAATTCCTCCCCAAGCCATAAGAAGAATGGGTGTTGGCTTTATCCTACCCGTTTAGGAACCCCTTGTGGCCGAAGGAGAAGGACAATGTTCCACTCAAGTCGAACCATCACCAACCCAAGACCCACACGGTTCCAAAGAACAAAGTGAAGGCCCTCAACCCCATGTAACAAGATCAAGGGCATGATCAACCTCAAGATGGTGTTGAACCACCAAGTGATGCCCAAGGTCAAGTTCTCACCTCCGAGCAAGTTCATGATCCAGAGCAAGCTCAAGATCAAGAACAAGCTCAAGACGACACTCAAGATGATCAAGTACCGCTCCTCAACTCACTCCTTAGGAGGAATTGGAGCGTCATGTCGCCAAGATTGCATCCAAGCTCACTACCAAGGGTCATCTCATGATGAATGTGCTTGGAAGCATACGAAAGGGGGTAACCACTCATAGAGAATTAGCAAACTATTGTGAACATCACACATTTGTTTCTTGTGTTGAACCCTTGCACACCCCACCATACTCATCTTGATATTTTGTTTAGGTGTAGGCATGGACATATGGGGAGTGTTGTTCTCTCAATGAACTGCTCCTCCCCCATTATGCATAAATTGATCAACTCTTTCACATTAGCTATTTTTTGTGGTACTTGTGCTTCAAAGATGAGTTTTGGTCATGGGCCCAAGGATAATTCTTCGTGGTGCCATACCAATTGACTCAAACATAGGTGGCTCCGGCCACCGCCCTCTCTTTGGAGAGGTTGTTGCTACCTCTTGAGCACTGCGTTGGTTTTCCCTTGAAGAGGAAAGGGTGATGCAGCAAAGTAGCGTAAGTATTTCCCTCAGTTTTTGAGAACCATGGTATCAATCCAATAGGAGGCTACGCGCCAGTCCCTCGCACCTACACAAAACAAATAAATCCTTGCAACCAACGCGATAAGGGGTTGTCAATCCCTACACGGTCAATTACGAGAGTGAGATCTGATAGATATGATAACATAATATTTTTGGTATTTTTATGATAAAGTTGCAAAGTAAAATAAAAGGCAATGGAAATAACTAAGTGTTGGAAGATTAATATGATGGAAGATAGACCCGGGGGCCATAGGTTTCACTACTGGCTTCTCTCAAGAGCATAGGTATTTTATGGTGGGTGAACAAATTACTGTTGAGCAATTGACAGAATTGAGCATAGTTATGAGAATATCTAGGTATGATCATGTATATAGGCATCACATCCGAGACAAGTAGACCGACTCCTGCTTGCATCTAGTACTATTACTCCACACATCGACCGCTATCCAGCATGCATCTAGAGTATTAAGTTCAAGAGAACAGAGTAACACTTTAATCAAGATGACATGATGTAGAGGGATAAACTCATGCAATATGAAATAAACCCCATCTTGTTATCCTCGATGGCAACAATACAATACGTGCCTTGCTGCCCCTACTGTCACTGTGAAAGGACACCGCAAGATTGAACCCAAAGCTAAGCACTTCTCCCATTGCAAGAAAGATCAATCTAGTAGGCCAAACCAAACTGATAATTCGAAGAGACTTGCAAAGATAACCAATCATACATAAAAGAATTCAGAGAAGATTCAAATATTGTTCATAGATAAACTTGATCATAAACCCACAATTCATCGGTCTCAACAAACACACCGCACAAGAAGATTACATCGAATAGATCTCCACAAGAGAGGGGGAGAACTTTGTATTGAGATCCAAAAAGAGAGAATAAGCCATCTAGCTAACCTGAAGGTCTGAGGTAAACTACTCACACTTCATCGTAAGGGCTATGGTGTTGATGTAGAAGCCCTCCGTGATCGATGCCCCCTCCGGCGGAGCTCCGGAACAGGCCCCAAGAAGGGATCTCGTGGATACAGAAAGTTACGGCGGTGGAATTAGGGTTTTGGCTCAGTATCTGATCGTTTGGGGGTACGTAGGTATATATATGAGGAAGGAGTACGTCGGTGGAGCAACAGGGGGCCCACGAGGGTGGAGGGCGCGCCTGGGGGGTAGGCGCGCCCCCTACCTCGTGGCTTCCCTGTTGGTTGCTTGACATAGGGTCCAAGTCTCCTGGATCATGTTCATTCCGAAAAATCACGTTCCCGAAGGTTTCATTCCGTTTGGACTCCGTTTGATATTCTTTTTCTGCGAAACTCTGAAATAGGCAAAAAAAACAGCAATTCTGGGATGGGCCTGTGGTTAATAGGTTAGTCGCAAAAATAATATAAAAGTGAATAATAAAGCCCAATAATGTCCAAAACATAAGATAACATAGCATGGAGCAATCAAAAAATATAGATACGTTGGAGACGTATCAGTTGTGTCTCGTGTTTGGTCCTTGTTGTCTTTTCCCTTTCTTTTCTTCGAGCCTAGTTTGTGTTTGAGTTTGTGTGTTCGGTTGCTTGAAGGCTGCATTGCAAAGGCCGTTTTCCTCTCTTGTTTGTGAAACTTGCACTTTCTTGGGGGTACAGTACTACCGTGGCAAGCCACCGTACTACCGCAGGAGGTAAGCTGCTCTGTGCGTGCACAGATGTATCCTAGGCACGGTACTACCGCTTCCATCACGGCAGTAATTTTTTACTGCAGCTCGAAGAGCGGTACTACCGCCCAGCGAGCGGTACTTCCACCCGGGCGGTACTACCACACCATCGCGAGCGGGTGGGGGTCAAGAGCGGGCAGAGGGAGTTCCAACTCCCCCATACCCATTCAACTCGGTTTCCCCACTTCGTCTCTCTCTCTCCTACCTAAGAACGGCGCCGGAGGACCTCATCGGATCTCCGTCTCCGGCCGCTCTCCTCGCATTCCGATAGGTGGGATCGTTCCCCTCCCCGCCCTCTTGCCATGGAACAAGGTTTCTCCCCAAATCCCTCTCTCTTTGCCTCGTTGTTTTGTCCCTAGGTTTTGGGGAGATGCATGTTGTTCTTGAGATTTTAGGCCAAATCTTTGCAAGAGTAGGATGTAGGAGAGTAGTAGTGCATTAGAGATGCTATTTAGTCTGTTGCTGTCAGATCTCGGGTTCTGGCAAAACCCTTAAGGTTCGAACACTGGGGTGCGCACGAAGATCTCCCCCTACCAACTTACGCCCTCAACCTCGCCACGATCTCTAGCTTAGCTCGACGAACTCGCAACACAAGAGACACAAGATTTATACTGGTTTGGCCCACCATTGTGGTGTAATACCCTACTCCAGTGTGGTGTGGTGGATTGCCTCTCGGGCTGAGGATGAACAGTACAAGGGGAAGAACAGACTCCTGAGGCGAGGTGTTCTTGTGCTTGGTGGGTGTGAGGATGGGTTGGATCCAGTCCAAGATGAGATGGCTGAGGATCCGTTCTATTCTACTCTACCTCCTACTATGGTGGCTAATCCTATTTATAGAGGCTCTGATCCTCTCCCCAAATATTGAGCAGGAAGGGAGCCAACAACGGCCAATTTTAAAGGGGACAGCTAGTACAAGTTATCCTGACAAAAGCAGTCTTCGCCTCCCAAAGGATCTGGTGGTGACGTCGCCTTGGGCTCCATGGTGACCTCCGTCTTGTCGTCATGCTGGTCTTGGTCTCATTGCACCGATATGGAAACATTTGCTTGACGCCTCGGTACTCTTCGTCTACGCTTGCCTCCTTAGCACCAAAGAGGAAACAAGGACACTGTGCGCGCTGGCGCCCGCCTGGTCTCGATCGTCATGGCTCACGTCATTGGAACATCGCGAGGTTTGCCTGGCCTTGATCTCTCCGCCCCTCGCGAGCCAGCCTGGTAAGGCCGCTCCTGAGGTGGTCTTGTGTCGTCTGCCTCGCGAGGCTTGGCCCCTCGCGAGGGTCTTGAATGCTTGTTGGTGAAGATGGGCCGTACGGGCCCGCTCGCAGAGCCACACTGCGGGCCGCAGGTAGGCAAGTGTGGGGACCCCCATTACTAGAACGCCGACAGTAGCCCCCGGGCCCAAGGCACGCTCGGGCTTGGCTTCGAGGCGAAGCCAAAAGGGCAAGTGCGGAGCGCCGCGAGCCCCAATAGCCTGCGGCCTTGGTCGAAGCGTGGCGATTGACTGGACGTGGGCGTCTCCGCTTCCCATGTTGTCTCGGCAACTGCCCTACTGTCAAAAGGCTGGCGTAGACAGCGCTTGCTTTCATTGCTTCCTTTCGCCTTGCTCCAGATCCCCTTTCTTGCTCTCTACTTCTGAAATCTCCAGATCTACTCCCATCCCCTTCCGCATCAGCGACCAATGGCGCCCCGGAAGGTCAAGCCTGCCTCGTCGCCGGCTTGGTACGAGCCAGCTCTCGACATGCCCAATGTCTCGGAGAAGAACCTCTCTACCACACGCTTGCTGACGGCGGGGGAAAGCAACGAGAGGGGGAAGACTGAGCTCCGAGCTGGCTCCGACATGCCGGAGCCCGAGGGAAGCACCTCCTTCCCCTTCTTCACGAGCAGCATTGTCGCAGGGTTGGTTCCCCCTTTCTCTGACTTCTTCTATGAGGTCCTTGGCCACTACGGGCTACAGGCGCTGCATCTTCATCCCAACTCTATCCTTCTCTTATCGATCTTCGCCTACTACTGCGAGGCGTACCTCAGCGTGATGCCGTCCGTGGCTGTGCTGCGCCACTTATTCTTCCTCCGCATCAACGAGGGTCATACCTTCGGGTGTGCCAATTTTATTGTGGCTAGCATGGCCAACTCAATCTCGAAGACTGGGAAGAAGGCTGATGGCTTCAGGAGCAAGTGGGCCATGATGGACACCAAGTGCGTCCACCCATGCTTGATGCTACCAACGGAGATGCCCCAGTCCGACAAGGGATGGTCTTGCGCAAAGCTCACTGATGAGCAGGAAATGTTGGTGCTGGAGCAGATGAATGCCGACCTGAAGACGGGCAATGCGAAGGCGGCAAAGGTGACAGGGGCCATGCTCCTGAGGGAATTCCTGATGCTGCATGTAGCCCCGCTTTAGGCGCGTACGCGCCCCTTGTGGGAGCTTGGGGATGAAGAGGACAAGGTTCGCCTGAGCCCAAAAGCCTTGTCCGACGGTGAGCTGGTTGTGGTTCTCCACCTCCTGGTAGGGGATGACCAGGAGTACCTGCTGCGGGAGTCCTGGACTAAGGGGTCCTCGGGCGTCCGACCTATTATCTATGGGCCGAACTGATGGGCTGTGAAGATACGAAGACCGAAGACTACACCCGTGTCCGGATAAGACTCTCCTTGGCATGGAAGGCAAGCTTGGTGAACAAATATGAAGATTCCATCTTATGTAACCGACTCTATGTAACCCTAGATCCCCCCGGTGTCTATATAAACCGGAGGGTGTAGTCCGGAAAGGATATACTCAATACCTGGAGAGATCAGACAGACTGGGAGCTATCGGTCCCAATCCAACCACTAGTCCAGGCAAAAAGGGCGAACCCCTGTAACGCGCCCAGACCAATAGCCAAAAAATGCAAACCCATTACGCGACGCGGAACCGTTCTAGAGGGATGGCTTGATGGCCCATGCAAAATACACACCACACCGGATACCATACCAACCCACAGCCTTAGAGCATGTTGGATACTCCGGCAGGTAGCCAAAAACAGCAAGGACATCCTCACCAAAGACACCCTAGAGCAACACCCTCCAGAAGAAGACAAACCCAGAGTCCTGGCAGTCTTTGAAACATTCACTTCAAACAAGAGGCACAAAAGAGCACTCCGCGAACTCGCCGAATTCTGCCAGATCACAACAATAAACCCCTGGAACGACACAATGATAACCTTTAACGCTGGCGACGAACCAAAACATAGGATAGTCCAAACACCAGCCGCCTTGGTCCTCAACCCAATTGTGGATGGCTTTCGGCCCACCAAGGTTCTCATGGACGGCGGCAGTGGAGTGAACCTCATCTATGAGGATACAATACGAAAAATGGAAATAGACAGGAGCCGCATCGAGCAAAGCAGCACGACCTTCCGAGGAATCATTCCCAGTCGGGAGGCACAGTGTGCGGGAAAAATCACGCTAGATGTGGTATTCGGCACGCCAGAGAACTATCGGTCCGAATAGATAACGTTCCAGGTGGCCCCCTTCAACAACGGATATCACGCACTCTTAGGGCGAGATGCATTTACGCGCTTTCAAGCAATACCCCATTACGGGTACATGAAGCTTAAGATGCCCAGGGCCAAGGGTATAATCACTCTAGTTAGTGATCCATACATAGCACTCCATGCCGAGAATAAAACCGCATCACTGGCCCTTGAGGCATTATCTGAGGCCCTCGCGGCCGAAGAGTTAACCACACTGCACTCCACGGTGGACAAAGATGATGTGGTCCTAGACAAACGACCCAAATCCACCTCATTCGAACCGGTAGAAGAAATAGTCAAATTCCAAGTCCATCCAACGGACCCCAAGAAGACAGCATCCATCAGAGCACAACTAGACCCGACGGTTAACGCTGCTCTATGAGAGTTCCTGTGCGAGAATTGGGATATATTCACCTGGCACCCTTCCGATATGCCAGGAATCCCACGCGAGTTGGCCGAACACAACCTCAATATATTGAAGGGACACAAGTCGGTCAAGCAAACACTGCGGTGCTTTTCCGAACCCAAACGCCAAGCTATGGGGGAAGAGCTAGCCAAGTTAATCGAGGTCAGATTCATTAGAGAAATAGAACATCTGGACTGGCTAGAAAATTTGGTGATGGTATCAAAGAAGGACAAATCCTGGCGCCTGTGCGTTGATTTCAAAGACCTCAACAAGGCATTCCCCAAGGATCCCTTCCCCCTACCCCGCATTGATCAAATCATTGACGCCACCGCAGGACACGACTCACTATGTTTTCTTGATGCATATTCCGGATATCATCAAATCAAAATGAAGGAATCCAACCAAGCTGCAACAGCATTCATCACCCCATATGGGCCATTCTGCTTCAACACCATGCCCTTCGGGCTCAAGAACGCTGGCGCCACATACCAATGCATGATTCAAACATGCCTAGAGAAACGGATCAGCAAAACAGTTGAAGCTTATGTGGACGATGTCGTCATCAAAACTAGGCACGTCGAAACACTAATAGACGATTTACGTCTCACATTCGACAACCTCCTCTACAAAAAAAGACACATCCATGACATTTTGGGCCAAATGAAAATCTTTTCTGTCATACTTATGACACTTATATGACGATAATTGTGACAAAACACGCTAACATCATAGATGTGGTGGGGTCCTACTTCTCTGACAAAAATTCATGACAGAAAATGGGCTTTTCGTCCTGGGTGGGCCGGAGATGCAGCTGCATGACATTCTTTGGGCAATCCATGACGGAAAAAATCGTGGTAGAAGCGAGGGAGAGGAAAATATCAGGGTATTCCCGGTTACGGTGGGTGGTCGGGGCCGAGCAATGCGCGTTTCTCTTGTACACGCACGCGCGTGGGTGCGAGCGATCTATCGATGGCTGTTAACCGAACCCGATCGAGTGATTCCTTCGCTACTGCTGCTCACTGAAGCCGATCGATGTTGCCTCTGGATGAACAGTGATCGTTGTTGTGGGGGGTGGATGAACAGTTCCCGGTGGGGGAGGATGAACAGGACCTCGTGGTGTTGCCTCTGGATGAACAGGACCCCGATCGATCGAGCCGGTTGGGCCTAAATGAACAGGACCCCGTGAGGGCAGGATGAACAGGACCGCCCCGTGGAGGGCAGGATGAACATTAGACGGTGGAGGGCAGGATGAACAATAGCCCGCGGAGGGGTGGTTGAACAGGAGCCCTTGGAGAGGGCAGGTTGAACAGTAGCCGGTGGAGTAGCGCGCGGTGGAGGCTGGATGAACAGGAGCCCGTGGATGAACAGTCGTAGGTGGAGGCTGGAGGAGGTCGATGGTGGATGAACAGTAGCCCGTGGAGGCTGGAGGGGTCAATGGTGGAGATGAACAGTATCTCGTGGAGCCTCGTTTTGCGGTACGCCACACCCCTCCCGATGAACATGACCCCCGTTTCGACCGTAGCGCTCCAACACAAGTCCGATTCCTCCGTTTTGCGGTACGCCACACCCCTCCCGATCAACAGGACCCCCGTTTCGACCATAGGAGCTCTGTTTCCTCCGTTTTGCGGTACGTCAGACCCCTCCCGATGAACATGATCCCGTTTCGAACGTGGCCGGTCGAACACAAGGTCGTTTCCTCCGTTCTGCGGTACGCTAGACCTCGTTTCCATCGGTTGTTCCGTCCAAGCCCTCCCGATGAACATGACGATGCATTCCGTTCCGACCCAGCCGGTTGGCTTCCCATGAACACGACGACGACGTTGTTTCTCCGTTCCGACCCAGCCATGTACACGAGCCCTGGCCGTACTTATGCGTGAGTAGGCGTTCGAGACCTTGCCCGTATGTACGTACGTGGTCATATTTTCTTTCTTGCACCCTGGTCTTTGTACGTACGTGTAAATGCTACGTCGACACATGCACACCTCTACATCGACCAGTATGTACGTACACGTTCGCGACCAAAATGACAACACTACGTACGCTTCGACCAGGTGGGTCCCGACTGTCAGGCACTTCCTTGCATGCGAAGATGTAGCTGGTGGGTCCCAGCAGTCAGGGGGGTGAATCATTTTTTTTGCCCGAACGCACTTCCTTGCGTGCGAAGATGTAGCTGGTGGGTCCCAGCAGTCAGGGGGGAATGTTTTTTTTCGTGAAATACGGTGGCACGTCCAGTGGGTCCCTGTTGTCAGGTGGATGAATAATTATTTTGCGCGTAATAAGGAGGCACTTCCTTGCTGCGGCCGTGGACCCAGCTGTTAGCCTCTCCATGTACAATTCACGTCCGATGGAAGTCGTTCCTTGACCACGTTGACCATGCCGCGCCGAGAGCACCAGGGCGGTGGACGACGGCGAGGCCTAGGAAGGGGACGACACGGAGCCGGGGAAGACGCAACAGTGGAAGCCCGCGCGGAGAGGAGTATGAGGGTTCACTGGTTCGGCTGCGGTGTGAGGCTGCCGTCGCCGAAGGGCCTGGCCAGCGGTGGAAATAGTAGGGGGCGGTGAGGCCTCCGCGGCAGCATAGCCGGCCACGGGAGGCAGGAGCGTGCGGCACGACCAACGCTACTTTGGGCGGCTAAAGCAAGAAGACCAGAGGTTGAAGAAGCACTACGGCCGTTGGATGGACATCGTACAGTCACTGGAGCTACAATTGTTCATATTGACTAAGTTGACAAAGCACTCCATTCCCGTCAACTTAGTAGGCCCACAAGTCAGCCTCCCACCAAGGTGGGTCCCAACTAGTAGGGTGGGTATTCATTTTTTGTGCGTAATAAGGAGGCACCTCCGGTGGGTCCGAGCTGACAGCGGGGGGAATGTTTTTTCACGAAATACGTTGGCCTGTCCGGTGGGTCCCAGCAGTCAGGGGGGAAACGTTTTTTTCGCCAAATACGGTGGCCCGTCCGGTGGGTCCCTGCTGTCAGGTGGAGGAATAATTATTTTCCACGTAATAAGGAGGCACTTCCTTGCGGCTGCCGAGGACCCAGCTGTCAGCCTCTCCATGTACAGTCCACTTCAGATGCATGTCGGTCGTTGACCATGTTGACCAGGCCACGCCGAGAGCACTAGGGCGGTGGACTATGGCCAGGCCTAGGAAGGGAACGACACGGAGGCAAGGAAGACTCAACAGTTGTTTCCCACGCGGAGGGGAGTATGACTGTACGAGGATTTACTGGTTCGTCTGCCGTCGCCGGAGAATAACAGCAAGTGTGGGTGAGTAGAGGGATGGCTAGGACAACGATGGGAGTACGATGGGGCGGTGAGGCCTGCGCGGCAGCACAGCCGGCCGTGGGGAGGAGGGAGCAGGCAGTCCCGCCGGCGCTTGTTTGAGCGGCTGGAGCAGGAAGAGCAGAGATTGAAGAAGCACGACGGCCGTTGGATGGACATCCAAGAGTCACTACTTGTGCGTCAACCTTTTTTTAGGAAATCCTCAAATCTGTGGAAAACAGCATACAGCCCATCTGCCATTATTTCTAATAATTTACAACACATTTGCTAATTCTTAAGGTTTTTTGGAGCCCATATTCGTTTTGTTAGTATTACAGCCCATATTGTGGCCACGGTTAAAAAATTATACGAAATTTTGCATATTTCGGTGCGGACCGAACTGTTTCTAATCCCGAAATTTCGAGTCACATTCAAACTGATTTTAAAAATAAATGTATATCAATATAAAATCCAACAAATTATCCATGCAAAAAATTAATGCAATTTAAAATCTTGAAATGAAGAAAAGAAATTTGAAACTAATTGTCGGTTTGATGTGTTTTAAAAATGTACAGCCCATTTCTCATTACTGATTGGCCATTTTCTCGGCCAGCCGAATGAAGCTCTCCTCGTCTTGAAAGATTTGCAGCCCAACAGGCCTGACAAAGCGACTTACTTGGCAAATCACAAAAAATGGGTTGTGGCCGTGGACCCAGCTGTCAGCTTCTCCACGTACAGTACTCTTCCGATAGAAGTCAGTCGTTGACCACATTGACCACGCCGTGCCGAGAGCATCAAGGCTGTGGACGACGGTGAGGCCTAGGAATGGGAAGACATGGAGCCGGGGAAGAAGCGGCAGTGGATGCCCACGTGGAGAGGAGTACGAGGGTTCACTGGTTCGGCTGCAGTGTGAGGCTGCCGTCACCGCGGAATAACAGGGGGTGTGGGTGAGTAGAGGGATGGCCTGGCGAGCGGTGGGAGTACTAGGGGGTGGTGAGGCCTCCGCGGCATCACAGCCGGCCACGGGAGGCAGGAGCACGCGGCACGACCGGCGCTGGTTTGGGCGGCTGGAGCAAGAAGACCAGAGGTTGAAGAAGCACTACTGCCGTTGGATGAACATTGTACGGTAACTGGAGCTAGAATCGTTCATATTGACTAAGTTGACAAAGCCCTCCGTCCCCGTCAACTTGGTAGGCCCACAAGTCAGCCTCCCACGATGTTGGGTTCCAGCTGGCAGGGGAAGTATTCATTTTTTTGCGTACTAAGGAGGCACTTCCTTGCATGTGAACATAGCTGGTGGGTACGACCTGTCAGAGGGGGCACATTTTTTTCGCGAAATACAGAGACCCTTCCGGTGGGTCCCAGATGTCAGGTGGAGGAATCAAAGACTTGAGAAGGCGTACAGAACAAGCTAGTGTACCAGTAAAGAGACGTTGTTGAGTTTTAGAAAAAACAGAGACGTGCTCCTGTAGCTGGTTCGAATCCAAACCTAGACTATGACTATATATGGTGCTATGCTACTCTGCAAGTAATGAAACTGACATATCCAACATTCGCTTCTCCTCTTCTCTACTTACTCTGCCTAGTATCAGAAGCTCTGGCCACAGCAACCATGTCCGCTGGCTGCTCGTCCACCTGCTCTTCAGTAGGCAACAACCAAATATGCGCCAAGTCGCCATCCGTACCATCGCATGTGGGTCTCATCACACCCCCGCCGGCACGCGCACTTCAGCCAGTTGCTCATCACAACCCGCTGCCGTTGGTGTGGCGCCACTGTTGCAAATCACGCGGAGTCGTCTGTTGCGTCTCAACCACAATCCTCAACCCTGGCCGAGTCTTCTACAAATGCCTGAATCATGGGGTAATAATATGTTTAAGTGTTGTTCTGCTGCTTTCAGTTGCTGATTTTTTAATAGTTTGGTTGATGATCTTCTAATTTGATTCGTGCAGAAAAGGGAAGATTCGTGTGATTTCTATTTCTGGGAAGTTGCTAATGTGGGGGAGTGCAACTATGCTGATTATTTGGTTAGCCGAGGAATCCCAATACCAGGAGGTTGGGGTGTTGGACAAGTAACTGAAGGAACGGCAGAAGAGGAAGATGCAGAGCAGAAGGTCAAAGATGCAGTTCCTCTAATCATGGCCAAGCAACAGCTGATGAACGGCCTTGACAGCAATGAGGAGATGAAAGAGCTTGTGAAGATAGTGGGCAAAATCGATGTGCTCTGTAGGATGATTGTCTCTTTATTTGCAGTGTATGTAGCACTCGTGATGTATTCAGTGGCTATGACATGAGCACTTTGCTGAAACTAGTAATGAATGAAACCTGTGTAGCAGGCTGGGCATAGTGTTGTGAACATCTAATGATTTCTATTAACGGAAATCAGGGGGTATCCCCTTTTTCTCATAAATAAATAGCAGAGGCCCTTTTGGTAATAAATAAATAAATTAGCAGATGACCTGTCGGGTCAGCTTTGTTCTCATTCGAAGACGTCGAGCAAATTGCAGTCCAACAACAAACTATGTCATCAAATTCAAGTTTCACAGCCAATATGAGTACAACTAAACAACAATGTCATCATGTTTCAGTCGTCATACAATCACCAAACACAAATCAGCATACATAACAAGTGATGTTCTCACAGGAAAATACTAAACAACATGTTCATCAGGTTTCAGTTGTCATAGCAAACACAATTTCACATAGTAGATAAAAAACGTCTTCTGACAGACAAATACGACAAAAGCAATGTAATCATCATCTGCAACAACAACGTCAACATCTTCGCCATGTGTATCAGTCTGAATCGTAATTCCCCATGGTGTCATCTTCTTCTTCGTCCTCAACGTCCTCGAACGTTGGCTTCTTCTTGATCAACTCTTGTTTGTCCACATCATGACAGGCAATCTTTTCGCCAGCGTCATTGACGTGATGGTTCTCAAAGATATTAGGAACATCTGTGTTATCTTGTACATCAGGAGCAGTGTAAGTATCATCTTGTTATGCAACTTCATTAAACAAATTCCTCTGCTCAAACGTTTGCACTACTCTCCAGTCATCTCTACATGCAAATGTGTCTTCCAAGAAAAATATCTGTGTTGCTTGATTTGCCAAAATAAAAGGCTCGTTGGTCTGGTATGCCGCCTTGACATTGATGGATTTGAAATAATCATCAGCTCTGGGTTTGCGATCCTGGAAAACAGGTTATACCAACGACAGCACAACAGAACCACACACCGATGATCCTCGAAACTGGAGATATACTGCAACTGAACAATGTCTGTTATGTTAGCATACATTTTAGTTGTCTCTTTGTCATACGTATCCGTGCTCATGATGGAACTGATTTGTGTCTTCCTGCCTTCGTCTCGTGCAAGGGTGTTGTAGCGCACATCTCCAACAACGCAAGATTCATAATGTATTACCCGAGTATGAGGACCCATTGCTAGTGAGTAAAGGGCATCATCAACTACATGCCCATCCTCCCGCATCTTCTTAACATATGGTTAGAAAATAGAAAAGCTGATCATCTTATGTACTCAATATATTAAAAAAACTGATAGTGCAATTCAAAAGCTTACATGGCTCTTGAACCATTTCGCAAATCCTGCCATAACTAGTTTGTCAATGTTTCTTGGATTTTGCGGAAGTAACTCCTTTTTGTAGATGTTGCACAACGTACTGATTGCGTCAAACATCTAAATATATAAGAATGTGTTGCAAGTTTAGTAGATTATGATGTATAAGCTGCAGTACTTAGCACTTACTTGATATAAGGTAGTATCTCAGGACAGTAATTCAACACATACCAAACCATTTTCTCCAAATATTTAGGTTTGTCCTCTTGTCGACTCTTCCCTGTAACTCGAACAGAATAATCGAAAACATTGAGCCCGGGATTGTCTTCATCCATGTCTTTGCTAAGCTGATCAGTTGTTCAATGTATTTTGAGCAGAATGTCAACGCTTCTGTAGCAATGTAGGCCTCTGCAATGGAACCCTCGGGTCTAGCTCTATTCCTAACATAGCCCTTGAAAGTGCCTAGCTACCTTTCAATAGGGTACATCCAGCCATACTGTACTGGACCTCTATGTAGTGCCTCATCAGGTACATGAATAGCCAAATGCACCATCACATCAAAGAAGGCTGGAGGATATATCTTCTCAAGGTCGCATAGGATAGTTGGTATCTTGTCTCTAAGACGCTCCAAAGCATCTATCCAGATATTTCTACTACAGAGTCCCCTGAAGAATTGTCCCAACTCTGCAACTGCTCTGTATAAGTCAGGGCGGCCCAATCCTCTAAGGATAACAGGTAAAACCCTTTGAAGTAGGACGTGGCAGTCATGAGTTTTCAACCCTTGTACCTTGTCTCCATCTGCACTGACTCTCTTTCAGGGTTGAAAGCAAATCCATGTGGGAATCTCACACGTGACAAGACCTTGCAGAATTCTTTTCTTTTTACCTTGTCCAAGACGTACACAGCTGGTGCCATATCCCGTGGTTTACCTTCATCTTGCACCTGCAAATCCTTTCTGATACCCAGGTGTGTCAAATCAATCCTAGATTTTAAGGTATCTTTCGTCTTGCCTTCAATATTAAGAAGTGTGCCGATAATGTTGTCACATATATTTTTCTCGATGTGCATCACATCAAGATTATGCCGCAGATCCAAATCTTTCCAATACTCCAAGTCCCACAAAGTGGACCTGCGGGTAAACAATAATCTCTCTTCTACCCTGCCATGCTTCCTTTTCCCGCTACCATTATCAGGATGGTTTCCTGGTGTAATATGCCTGACCTTCTCTAATTCCACTTGCAACTCATCGGCGGTGAGCCTCTTTGGCGCATCACGGTTTTCATGCTTTGCATTGAACACATGTCTTCGGTATTTTCTAGGATGCGTCTTGTCCATGGCAAGGAAACAGTGGTGTCCAATGTAACAGATCTTGCTTAGTATTGCATATGACAACGGATTCTTGTCACAGCGAACACATGCATTGTAACCATGTGTCGTTCGCCCTGACATAGTTCCCAAAGCCGGATAATCATGGATGCACCAAATTATAATAGCACACAGAAAGAAATCAGCTGGTGGGCTGCTATATAGGTCTCGAGTGAGAACACCCCTCCATAGCTGTTGAAGTTCCTCCACAAGAGGCTCCATGAACAAATCAAAATCCTTTCCAGGACTTTTTGGACCTGGGATGAGCAAGGCCATCATGTAGTTTGATTCTTTGGTGCAGACATTTGGAGGCATGTTGTAAGGGATAACAAGCACTGGCCACATTCTATATGTGGCGCTCTAGTGGCCAAATGGGTTAAATCCATCTGAAGCTAAGCCAAATCTAATGTTTCTCGGGTCAGCGGCAAACGTTTCATGCTTCTGATTGAAGCTTTTCCACTCACTACCATGTGATGGATGGCTCATTACATTCTGATCTCTGAAATCCTGGTTCCTAGAATGCCACAGTACATCCTCTCTTGTTTCAGCATCATGAAACAACCTCTGCAATCTTGGTGTAATTGGAAAATGTCTCAGAACATTATGAGTAATCCTCTTCACAGCATCGCCATCTTTCCATCCTGATGATTTGCATTTCGGGCATTCACTTAGGTTGGCATAATCCTTCTGGAACAGAACACAATTACTCTTACAAACATGGATCATATCATATCCAATTCTAACTGCACGAAGGAAATTCTTCATTTTACTTTAGGTGTGTGGCATCTCAGACGTATCTGGGAAAGCTTTGTGGAAAGCAGCCAACATCGCATAGAATGATTTGTTGGTCATCCACTCAGATGTCTTCACCTGAAGAAAGGTGACCATAGCTGAGAATACTGATAGCTTATTTCCTGAGGTGACAGCCACGTTGCATTGTTCCAACATGCGGGCCCATCGTTTTTCTTCTGCAGGTGGAAGTTCACGGAATGCACGAGCATTTTGCAGCATTGTTTCAATGTTGGTCAAACTCACTGGCTCCGCCACCACCTCCTCCTCCTCCTCTTCCACCTGAGCATCAGGCAGATCAGGATGGTGATCTGCTGCTTCCACGTAGTCAATAACATTGACATTCACACTTCACCATGATGAACCCACCTAGTATATGTGACCTACATCCCATACAAGTGTAGATGATTTTGCACAGTTGACTGGGGTCTTGTAACTGAATTCATACAACTGCTACACGGGCAGAGTACATCTGATTTCGGACCATCGTACTCAGCTCTGATAAAGTTCATGAAGTTTTCAACCCCCTTGACATATGCAACGGAGAATCTTCGAGTAGAAGTTATCCAAGTCATGTCCATTTGTTAGACATAAAAATTAGTTATTCTACTAGATATTACGGGAAAAACATATATGCTTTTTTTATGAAGTCCAGAAGAAAATACCTAGGTCGATGTTCTAAAGTTATGGCAAGATATTTGGACGAGCAGATCTAAGTAACAAAATATATGTAAAGCTAATTTAGCAAACAGATTTGAGTGCTAAATTATGGTAGGCTGTTTCAGCAGTCAATGAGGCCGAGCACACAGCCATCGAACTATCAAGGGCCATCGCAGCAACAAAGATCGAGTATAAAACGGTGTAGAGCTATTTCACCTAACAGATTGGCTACTAGACCATGGCAATCTACGTCGCAATAAATATATGGCAGGATATTTTAGCAACTAATCGGCCTTGGCATGCCATCTCAGCTAAGCAGATTGAGTGCAGAACAGGGCAAGGAAGCTTCTTAAGCATAGCATATTGACTGTAAACTACTTCGGCAAACAGTGAGATTAACAGCGTCTATCAGCTAACATTCAGTGCTACACCGACATGCACAGGGCCTCAGTCTAGAATGCGCGTACCGTGGGAGAAGCTGACCGCCATGCGTCTCCACACGAACATCGCCAGCGGTGGCGGCGCTGACCGCTGTGTGCCTCCACAAGAACGTCACCAGCGGTGGCGGCGCGGCTAGAGGACGGCAGTCTACGAGAGCGTACTGTGGGAGCGAGAGGATCGCCGTGCGTCCCCTCGACATACCGCGGCGCTGATGTATCGGCATGGCGGGGAGGGCGGCTTTGGCGGAGCGAATGG